>NC_081205.1:6576107-6783607 GCF_902713425.1 Acipenser ruthenus | reverse complement strand
AATATCTACTTTAAACATGAATCTTCTAAAACGCATGTCATTAACACTGATGAATTAATGTATTACGTATGATGTAATCTGTCCATACAGGAAATCACAGGAGGTCGTTTAATCTACAGAAATACAGTACCATGTAAACACTCCCGTTTCAAATCCTATAGGCATATTATTATACCTACAAAAACTGTCAATTTTGACTGTCAATTTCAGTGTTATTCAGGTTTTCCAATGGATGAAATGTGTGTGTGTGTGTATATATATATATATATATATATATATATATATATATATATATATATATATATATATATATATATATATATATATATATATTACAAAAATCTAAGAATCTGAGTTACTTTAAACGAGACATCATCAGTTATCATCATTTTCCACGCACACACACACCAGATAAAACTCCTTATCCTGTTCGTCAAACAACAAATTGATAGGATTGCCAATGGAATGCCTCTTTCTAAGTAAGTTTTCAAAGTTTAAATAAGCATGTTCTTTCTTTTTTATTTTACGCAAACAATTATATTCTCTAATGAAAAAAAAAAAAAAAACAGTAGTACTGTAAGTGCATCTACTGCACAGCTAAATGTTGGCTACTGTATCTTGACAGGTCATTATAAATGCTGACTGGTGGTGCCGTGCTGGTTACTTGCCCATGTTGTATCCGTAAGAAGACTCGCTGGCTCCATCCTGCAGACTTGATAAGATTTCTCCCTTCCCAGCATCGCTGTCTCCGACCAGCAGGAACTTGAGCAGAAAATCATAAGCCTTCACTGGGCTGCCTCTGTTGGTCATCCTCCTGGCATATCAACGTTGATGTCCCGTAATGGAAAAAAAAAAAAAAAAACACAAAAAAAACCGTTTGATCACCTTCGACTGCTTGTTCCCAAAATCGACGCTGTGTGGGAATCTATCTCTCTGTACTGACTGCACACGTTTTATCATGTGCATCGGTTTCACAATTCCAGGACAGGAACTTTCAATTATGCAAATAACTGTATAGTGTTGTCACTTTAGATTTTGCAACCTATAGTTTTCAGCCAGCAAAATATAAATGGCATACTACTAAGATTAAATGATAACTTTGTGGCTTCTGCGATAACACTACCACTAGCTACGTAGTTTGTGAATAAGTCGATTAAGCACGCAGCAGCAAATTTCAAGTTCTAGATCCTAATCCGCATACGTCAGTCTGTTATTATCAACTAGTAACAAAATATCCAATTGTCTTCGCAACTTGGATTCGAAAATGCAATCACTTTAATAGTGTTCGTAATAATATAACACATGATTCGGTTGTGTTAACTTTACTAGTCCATTGTGTGTATATGTAGATTGTAAACCAGTACATTCACGCTATCACCTAGGATAACGCAATTTCACATTTAGCTACGCAATAAGTTGCCTGTAAATAAAAACTTCGCTATGAAGGTTTTCTCTGTTGCTGTGCTTTCGCATGTCATTAGAATGACACTTCAAAAAAACACCGTGTTCTCACGACTGTGAACCACGCTGTACTCCGACAAGCTCTCCACTCAACCGTTGCTTTCGCTGTATTTGCTTTACTTTGTCTCTGTGTCGTGTGTGTCTTCTTCCACACGCAGCTAGCCAAGAGTCCGGCCCATCTGTTATCCAAATGGTCGTTCTATCGGGTTGCTAGGGCTATTCGCCCATTCCATTGGTTTCTATATTTGTCAGTCAGTTTCAGAGAACTCGACTAGTCGTCCTCAGAGGGAGGAGGGTGTAGCTTATGACAAATCCCTGGGAAAAGGGGCGGGGGAATGGTTTGTTGTTGTTGTTACCAGCGCGTGATATTTCTTGACACGAACACCCGCAGTGAGAAGGCTAAGCTGAGTGTTAGTGATATGGCTCACAAGGTGAATGTCGCCGTTAAATCCATTGGAATAATGTAATTAATGCGCAAATAAGCACAAATATACTCAATTTGTCAAATAATTTGTGACCTGAACCAGATGCGAAACCAACTCCTAGGTGAAGGGGGGTGAAATACTTAGTGAATTAGCCCCCTGAAATATTATCGATATACTGTATAATGAGGCCTTACTAAGTTAAACTAGTCTCTTGCTTTTTAGATACCATTTCTTTTAAGATACCATTCGATAGATAGATAGATATAGATATATAGATAGATAGATAGATATAGATATAGATATAGATATAATGGTAGCATTATGTTTTTTTCCCCCACTTCACTCTTAACCACAGACCTCCTTATATTAAAGCAAAATAAATGTCCCAAGCACTGGATATTGTGTAAATGAAACATCATGTTACACGTGCAGGCAAACAAGACAGGAAAACTGGTATAATCCAAAACCAACAGAATAATTACATTTTCAGATTGTGATACATCAGCATCTTTGTTATTACTGTGGTTTAAATGCAATAATTATTATTCACAGTGAAAATTACATCTTTTTTTAACCCAGTTGTGTCATAATTCTGCAATTATGGGGTCAAATGAGAAATATTGTATAGATAACAGAGCTGGAAAGAAGAGTCCTATCGCACAGCATTTTCAATCCATTCCTTGTTTTATTATAACTTTAATCAGACACACCTGAGCTTGTTACATACACACATACCTTTAAATAGTGGGTATGGTAATACATTCATAATAAAATATACAACACTGGTAGCAAAGCAAAATATTTTTCTTATATTATGCCTTTGTAAATAATACAGAATTTCATAATGAAAACAGCTCACTATCACCACCTTGTGTTTCTGTGGGTCTCCTACAGTTAAAGAACAATATTTAGCAACAGTTATTGATGTAAAGCATAAAACATGTATTATTGCACAAGCAGCAATTTATATTTCTCCCAGATCAAGTCCAGGAGCACTTGATGATGTTTGTTGAAGCATTTGGGTTCACAGTTACTTGCATCGAGGTAAAAGTGATGCCTATCAGGTAGAATCAGTGAATTTCAACCCTATGAAACATTCCTTATGTAAGTATTGCTTAAATCCACTAGGGCCAAAGTGTTAAACTGGGACAGGCTGAAGGTACAATGGAAAAGTTTTTTTTTTAAAATATATTATTCTCTCAACCACATGCCATCCGTATTGTTTGGTTTCCAGGTCTTGTCTTATTAAACGGTTTCATCTCAGCAATGTTAATAGCCACAAGCCAAGCTGCTGAAGACCATTTCAGTCAGCCTTAGTTCAGTAGGGCTTTTTTGCCTCATCGAAGTGAGACCAAAAAGGTGAGAGTGAGACTAATTTGATAATTGATCTCATCAGACTCATTGCCTTCTGCCTTTAATGGTTACACTGTGGTGTGCAAGATGTGAGATTTGATATGATTTTGAGAGCTCTTTTGAGGCCACAAGTGTGCTTTTAACCTCTGAGTTTTAAAGTCACCAGGGTGTGATGCGTGAATATATATATATATATATATATATATATATATATATATATATATATATATATATATACAAAGCTCCAACAAGTAGAATATATATTTTATACCCTAACTGAGTTGCTCTGTAAGAACAACTGGCATATCAATGACAGTCCATTGTTCAAAAGGAGCACAAAAGGTTACTTGGCAAATTGCTGACAGAGGAAGGGTTACTGGTACAGAAAACGATCGCTGGATTTGAAGGTCTCTAGACATCTGTGTCCCTGTGATTTCTACAGGAAGCAGCAGTGTGGAGTGTTGCTGTCAGGATGGGATAGAATACCCAAGGCTGAGATACCTGTACTTGCAAAAATGTTTGGCCCACAGTGAGGGACTTTTAAGGTCAATGATTGAATCTGTATTGATTGGGAGGGCTTCAGGGGAAGAATCAGTCAGCTGAGGAGCACATATGAAATCTGTTTGCAGCAATGTAGCCCATGAGTTTCCTTGAAAGCTCAATCAAATCTCATCGGCAAAGAGCCCCCTGCTGTTTTTACAAGTAACAGTGGAACTTAACCCTTACCATACAAGAGGTAGGCGACATGATGTCACAACGATGACGTACCACGGTCATTCACACTACACTCATGCATTCAAGTGCAGTATTATTTTGGGTTTATTAATACGTAATTACCACTGTTGTGTGCACTGGTATTCCACTTGACATTTTTATTACAGAAATCCCACCTTGCACACAATTGCTGCAAATTAATAAAAATGTTGCTGTGTACTACATATTGGTATACAGTTACGTGCTTTTTACAAAGTTTTGTTTTTTTCTTGATGGCGTTCAATGCAAAGAAAAAAAAAACTACATAGCCCATATAACCTTGCTCCCTCCCCCAAAGTAGGACCTACAAAGTGAATTCTAAGCTGCCTACATATATATATATATATATATATATATATATATATATATATATATATATATATATATATAACCAAACAAAAACAGGCAATCATATGTCTCAAAAATATTAATTAAATAATCTTCACTGTTTACAGTTTCTCACCGGCTCGTAAGTAAAACAATTAAAATAAGACATTGTTTCGTGTTGCTAATTTTAACAGGCTCATTTTTGGGTTAACTTTGACAACATGTGATCTGTCAAAGAAAGCTGCTGGGAGGGCTAAATGCGTGTATCTGTGCAAGCTTTGCAAAATGTTGTGCAAAGGCTGCAAAGAGAAATGGAAAGCTTACTGAAAAAATAATTGAATACCTCAACTCTGAAGGGGACGTGCAGGGGGGAGGTTGCATTAGCAAAGGACAGAGTTATGATACTGACAGCGGAAGAGTGTTTGTTAAAGTTAATTACAAGAATGAGGTCAATACCTTTATATTTCTGCTTCTTGCGTTGCACTTGCTTAGGCTTTTATTAGGTTTGCAGTTTGAATGTGTTAATGTATTTCTGTGCAATACAGAGTAGGCCTACATAAAGTTTGGAGTTTTGTAACTGTTAATCTGTGGGAATTCTATGTAAACAATGCTTTTGTAATCAGTGCTCTTTATTCATTTAAATTTGTGCGTTGTTGGCAGATAAAAAGATAATTTAATTTGTAATATGTTTATTGCCTTTGCCTAACGTTTATGTGATAAGTAGTTTTAAACATTTCTGCTATGTGCATGTCGTGGTCATTCATAATATAAATGGCCAAAGTCACAAACCTTCTCCACTTGTCCTGTTACCAATATACCACCCAGCATTTAACAGGAATAATAAACAGACTACTTTCTGTCAAAAAACAATTTCTTGCTGTGACTGTCTGCTTAGATATTTACAATACAAACATTGCTAAATAAGTAAATTCTACAGCACCTACTAAAACAAGACTATGAGTTACTTACTTGCTGTACCAGGTGTAATAAGTGCTGCAATTAGGTTTAAATAACCAATTCTTAAAAAAGAAATAATGTAAAGTCTAATACACCTTTTGCTTACGTGTTTGTTTCCTTTCCTGTGACTTGAAGAAACTGTACAATGAGGACAGCTCCCTCTGCTGGTTAAAGTTATTAATGTACAATGAGGCCAGGTGTAATAAAAACGACCTATTTTTTCAAGGGTTTAGGGATGCTCTTTAATGGCACTTAGCATACTTGTGTATGTGAGAAAGGGGTTATACCACAGCAGCACTTAGAAAGTATTACATTTTCTGTGATTAGCCCTTACAAAATACACAATATATGTGATGTGTGGTGCAATGACATAGCAAATAAAATGCAAAGAATTAAACTGATCTCTTGTGTGAATTCTATTCATTTTTGTTAATCTATGGGTTACATGGCAATGCTGGTTAGCCTCAGAATATCACTTACCTGCACTTCCCTCCCAAAAAAACAACAACATCAGAAAGAATAAGTAGCTTCTAATTGCATTTGCTATTTTTACTAAATGTTCTATGTTTAGATATTTTGACCTTAGTTCGGGAGTCGCAAATGTGTAGTAATTTATGATCTAGGTTTCCATTTGAAGTGTCCCTAACTGTGAGTGCTCCCAGCGGTTAATAAAATTCTAGGGAGACGTTGCATCCAGTACCAGAGAGTGCGATTTTGCAATGAACTGCAAACAACATTATATTAGACATATTACAAAATCAGACACTACGCCTTCGTGCTATCTGAAAGTTTTGGCCCTGTTCGTTCCCTGTAGATGCTGACTAACAGCGGGTGAAAGTTGAATCTCACAGACACAACAGAGGAGCGGTTGGTTGTGCATGTTTTGTAGATTTCATTCAGCAACACTCTCAGCAAGTATGTTTCAAATGATTAAAACCTTTTATTAACCCGTCGAATGTTTATAACAGAACAATCTGTTTTAGGAAACTGTTGCCACGGATATCGGTGTTTCTGATTAGCTGTGTATTTTTGCAAATATGTATATTTTTATTATTATTTGGTAATTATTTTGACAAAGTCTAGATCAGCTGTTGTCATTTATAGTTGCACGAATTTTAAGTACGAATCATTGGTCACTTTGTAAAAAGTGGAATTTGCATTTTATTTATTGTAACTCTACGCAAATTTTGTTTTTCGAAAACTTAAAACAAAAAAATATAAAGTGCATTTTCAATTTTGCTTTGCTAATTTAGGTGACAGTTCGGTAAAATAAATACAACAATGACTTTAAGTGACATGGAAAGCGATGTCTGTGACAGAGAAGATGAAGGACCTGCGGAGCCTGATGTAATTGCAAAGGGGAACATACTAGAAACCTTTAGCGAAAGCCAGGAGACTCGCAGTTTAATCTGCAGCCTGAAGAATGTCTATGAGGATTTGACTGCATTGGAGGTGACAACTCAGAAATTCCTTGGTATGTGTGAATTTCTCTTTAACCGGTGATGGTACCTACCTACTCTATCTATCATCATTCAAATGTTCACATTTCTTTGCTGCAAAATGATCAGGTAACAGCAATCAAGCTCAATCTAAACTTGCCCAGAAACATGGTTGTCTTTGTAGAACTCCTTCAGCAATGAAGAAATACAAGTGAGGCAATTCCAGGCTTCCCTACTGTACTTACTTCTGGCAATATCCATGATGCAGCGACTTATCTAGTCGAGTCCTGCATTTTGGTACAGACACAGGGGACACAATTAAGCACATTTTGTATTACACCATTAAGTTCCCAAAGCACTCTGTTGGCCATATAAGCCACAGCATGTGTGGATATACACCAAGCCAAGGGCATGGCAGCCGTGTATAGTTCACCCCTAGAAAAAGACTGGCATGCATCACGCTGCTGTCTTTTCCACAATACTTAAATGGTTTGCATATGCCATGTACATACTGTTATCCAGAGCCATAATGTTCCAAACATATTCTACTGTTCTACATATGAATGTGTCAGCTTGGATCTGGCGGTGCAATATTAATTTGGAAGACATATTATCCATGCAGTGAATTTAGGTATTATGCAGCAACATCTGGGGTAAAATATCTGACTATATGTGACTATTTAGGTAAACCTAACAAATGCCATTTTTATTGCACGTTCAGCAGCCGATGACAGTAAGCCGCATGGAAGTCACAATAGGCCTCCCAGAAGCCAGCATCTGTGTTGATCAGTGCTACATTAGAATTGCTTTTCTATTTAGTGTCAATGGCCCCGTCATGTTTGTATTAATGAAGCAATGTGAAAGGCTAACTGTAATGAAACAGTGGCTGTGTTCTAATTTGTTTGAATTCCTCTTTACTCCAGTTATAATGGATAAATACCAAGAGCAGCCCCATCTCCTGGACCCACATCTCGGTAAGAGAGGACAGTTTGGTTGATAAGTTGAATTGGACAGTAAATAATAGAAAATAAAAAAGTTATTCTGAAACACAGTAGTAAAAACTATTTGTACACAAATGTGAAATATAAAAGCCTTGGACAGTTGTTTCAGTATTGTTTTTAAAGTTGTTAGTATGGTGGACTGCATTTTTGAAAGACCTGCTTGTGCACACCTAATGTTAACCTGTTAGATGTTTAGCTAAACTATTCAGCATTCTGCCAGATATAATGTAGGAAAGCAGCAGGTGTCTAGCTTGTCTGTGTCACTGTATTTGTCCTGATCATTCCTACCTGTTTTTTTGTTTCCAGAATGGATGTTAAATGTGTTGCTTGAAATAGTACGAGATAAGAAGTCTCCACCAGCCCTGGCTCATTTGGGATTTAAATTTCTCTATATCATCTCCAAGGTAACACCATTAAGCAGTTTTAATTGGAAAGAACCATGTCTTGACTCCAATAAAATCGGAAAATAATTCCTTGTGATACAGTATTCTTAGTTCTTAGGTGCCTTTAAATTTCAAACACTAAACAATCAATTCTGAGGTAAAGCTATTGTTTGAAAGCCTTTCTGGGATTGCCTTTCTGGGATTAACTGTCTGACGGAGAAGGTGACTGTAAAAGCAGGTTTACTATGGTTTTGTTAATTTTGAAGCCCACAACAAAATATTTTTGTTGATTGAGACACACCATGGGCCAGATTGCAACCGGGATGAAGAAACATTTGCTCTAATCAACGTTTGGGACGACGATTCAATCCAGAGAAGCTTGGAGGGAAGCTTGAAGAATCTTTAACAAGCTGCTGCACGCGTTGTGTACTTGCTTCAGTCACCCAGGTTGACCCTGCTTCTTCAAAAAGCAGTGTCAAATCACCTAGTCGACCTGCATGACACTGGGTTGCGACCCGGGGAGAGTATGCCAGTATGAAAGGGGCTTATGATAGTTTGACAGAACTGTAATTACTGGGTCTAACCAGGAGAGGGCAGACTAGCATTGCAAATTGATGCAGCTTAAGCACATCAACAACATATCCAATCATAGAAAATGAAATGATGCACTAAAAAAACAGGACCAGCTGCATGCAATGCAATTAAGGGATTTATGCAATTATCCAGTATGCAAATACATGGAGGACTGTATATATATATTTTCAATAAAATCAACAAAATACTTTAAATTATTAAAGTGGGTATGCTGGAAAGGCTCTGACATAAAATATTAGGAATACTAAGTGTACTGAATGATTTTTTTCCATAAATAATGAATGTGCCGCAATACCTGATAGTCTTAACCATCTTTGAATTAAACCTGTAGACTTGCCTACAGACAAAAACAATAGACCTTATATTATCACTCTCAATTCACAAGCTGCTGAAATCCTTTTAAAAAAAACTATACTTCTGTTCAATATAGTATAGTTGAACCGATTTTGAATTAAATGAATGTGTGCCGTCTATTGGTAAAGAAGGATATTTAACCATATTATCTTTACTTATTTTAATACAGTATTTAAGAAGTATGCAAAGTGTATATTGTATTCGTTAACCACAAACATTTACTTAGTTTCAATGTCTAGCACAGCATAATAAAGTAATTTAAACCAATTGAATTCAGGTGTATTTTTTTAAATTGTTGGGTATATTTTCCCTGCAAGAGTAAAAAGTTGTATAAAGTAGTTTCACGATTTTCATCTTCTTTGGTAAACACTTGTTTGAATTTGCAGCAGATAGCTGGAATGTTTTACAGAGGATTTTTGGTTTCTGTTAATCTTAACATAAACTGGATCTGCTATTGACTGATTGTTAATTCTGCATTGAATCGTCTGGATTGTATTGGTGTGTTTTAACATATGTATTGTTGTATTCTGTTACATCAATATTGTGTTTTTTTTTTGATGATGGATGTTAATTCTTATACGTTTGCTGCAGTTTGAGCTTTCATGGTCATTCTCAACTGTTTTTTCTACCTGGTTAAATAAAGGAATTGAATTGAACACACTGATATCACTATGTAACACAATTTTTGTTCCTGGGTAGTAAGTGTTATTTCCTAATTGCTTATGCCTCAAAAGTATAGAAAATGGCTATTATTCCCCACAAACTTTGCTTTTGTGACCAGGACAGTGATATTTTGAAATTTACCTATTTCCAATGAGAAAACGGGCGAATTTGTGTCTCTTCGTTTACATAAAGTCAGAAAAAAACAACATATGAATCCAAATTAACATGTATTTATACTAAAGTAATACAAAAATGACTACAAAAGATTTAGAAGTGAGTAGTGTTTCGAGATTTACGATTATACTGTACATCACTTTCACGAATCAGCCCCCAAATGTAGTCTCCCATCATGTTCTCGTTATACTGTCCTTGGTATCGGCGTTCAAAGTCCAGTATATCCTGGTGGAAGCGCTCGCCTTGCTCCTCCGAGTACGCTCCCATGTTCTCCTTGAATTTATCAAGATGAGCATCAAGGATATGTACTTTGAGGGACATCCTACAGCCCATTGTGCCGTAGTTCTTCACCAGAGTCTCAACCAGCTCCACATAGTTTTCGGCCTTGTGATTGCCCAGGAAGCCCCGAACCACTGCGACAAAGCTGTTCCAAGCCGCTTTCTCCTTACTAGTGAGCTTCTTGGGGAATTCATTGCACTCCAGGATCTTCTTTATCTGTGGTCCGACGAAGACACCGGCTTTGACCTTTGCCTCAGACAGCTTAGGGAAGAAGTCTTGAAGGTACTTGAAGGATGCCGACTCCTTATCTAGAGCTCTGATAAATTGTTTCATAAGGCCCAATTTGATGTGCAGTGGTGGCATCAGCACCTTCCGAGGGTCCCAGCCGTACTCATCATACTTCAAGGCGTCCAGCAAGGTCTTGATGCTGTTGTAATCCTCTTTGAGGTGCACCGAGTGAGCCAGGGGAAGAGACGGGTACTTGTTACCATTATGGAGCAGCACGGCTTTGAGGCTCCTGGATGAGCTGTCAATGAAGGACAGTATAACGAGAACATTGGGGGCTGATTCGTGAAAGTGATTTACAGTATAATCGTAAATCTCGAAAAACTACTCACTTCTAAATCTTTTGTAGTCATTTTTGTATTACTTTAGTATAAATACATGTTAATTTGGATTCATATGTTGTTTTTTTCTGACTTTATGTGAACGAAAAGACACAAATTCGCCTGTTTTCTCATTGGAAATAGGTAAATTTCAAAATATCACTGTCCTGGTCACAAAAGCAAAGTTTGTGGGGAATAATAGCCATTTTCTATACTTTTGAGGCATAAGCAATTAGGAAATAACACTTGCTACCCAGGAACCAAAAAAAAATAAAATAATTTGTTACACTGTGTATTTTACATAGACATGACGTCCCTTTTAAACTTATTTTGAGATGATTCTGTTTCCTAATTAAACTCAGAAAAAGCTGTTAATTACAAAATAATGTCACTTGTTTTTACCTTCTTATCTGAGCCTGATTTCTGTTTCACTTAATTTTATTTCAAACAGATGTGACAAATTATGTTAATTGCTCATCGCTGATCCTAATTGCATTACATTCTTGCAGTCGCCTAGTTTATCATTGTGCTTTTGTTATTTTCGCTCGTTTAACAGAGCTGTCCTGACAGATTTTCTTTTCAGCATAAAATACCCAGTACGGAGTGTACACTGATAGTAAGTCCATCATTTCAAATCTCCTTGATTTGTAGCAAAGAATAAAATAATCCTTAACTCAGTCTTTAATTAGTAGTTTTCTCTTTATTAGGATGCTTAAAAACGGCTAATTAACATTTAGAGGGAAAATAAATAAAGGAAAGTTCAAGCTAATATATATATATATATCAGACCCCTGACCAATTCTCTCATATTACTGAATTATTTCCCAACATAAAACCAATGTCACCTTACAATAATTGATTTTGAGTTTCAGTGTTTTAAAATAAAATATCAAACAGAACGAAATTTCAATGGACCATTTGTAATTCAGTAATTTGAGAGAATTGGTCAGGGGTCTGAATACTTTTGCAAGGCACTGTATATATATTGTTATTAACAATGGTAGATCTAATTCCGTTTTTAAATACAAATTCGTACATCTGCTTGTTCGTTTTCCAACATTTTGCATACCGTATCCTTGTTAACCAGTGCATATAAAAAGACTGTAATAATACTTTTGCATTATACTTGAGGGTGTACATTACAATGTAATTTTGTTATAAAACAAAATTGTTACTTAGTTCCCACTGACACACAACCTTTTAACAAAGTTTCTGGAATGTTTAAATTGAGTTACGATGTTGCTACAAGGTTGTGTGTTAGCGACTTCTCAATGGCCGCATGAAGCATGTGAAGGTAGAGATCTAATATAATCGCCGGTCTCCAATATGCGTTGGGTCTGCTGGCAAATATTGTAAATAAACGCTGGAGGCGTTTAATTGAAGTTTTACGGTATATTATGTTTTTTATAAACACACCCATAAAAATGACAAAAACGAAACTGCGTGTTGGGGCATAAGTGTTCTCTTTTGAAAGGTGGAGTAACTCCTAACCTAATTTAATTTTAGTCACCCATAACATTGTTCCCTTGGGATTAATGAAACAAAAGACCAGTATCCAATCTTAGCATTGCTGATTCTAAGTTTTTGTGAGTGAGTTAAATGCATGATCATGTGGCACGCAGGTACTCTATCGCTTGTGGATTAGCATTTCATGCCTGTAGCCCATTAATGGTTTTATCAAAATGGGTCAAGCAGTTCCTAAGATACAGCCCTCAATATCTTAGCCAGTAATGCGTTGGTATGACTGAGTAGTTAGTGCTTGTAACGAATATTCATGGAAAGTTTAATTAAATTCATCAAAGCGATTCTCAAGATCGAGCCAACTTAGGGATTAGAAACATGTAACTTGTTTCTGTGATTCTTACTCGGAGTGAATATAATAGTTGACCCATTTGACAGGCAATGGGCTCAAAATGTATTTTTTAACACTACTTTGCTTACTCCACTACCACTGCCTATTGTGAAATGAGGGAAGTATATTTGACACCCTCTGTACAACAGATACCAATAGTGTGACACCCCAGCGTTTATTGATTGCGGAGGGGGACCCCTATACATTTTGAAAGCGTTCATATTTGTATCAAGTCCTTTGAGCTTGGCTCTGTGTCCGTCATGGTGGTTTTTCGTCCTTTGATGTTGTCTTGGTTGCTCTCCCCAGGTTTGTTATCCGCCCTGATGTCAAGCAGAAGAGGCTGGCAGACTTCCTGGACTGGAACCTCTCCACTCTGTCTCAGGCTTCCTGCCAGACCATGGAGGGGACCGTGGTGGTGGACGGCATGCTGCAGTCTCTGGTAACACTCCAGCCTCAAACATTGCACCAGTGTGACAGCCACCTCACAAGCAGACCTAGCAGACTGAACACAATGGGGTCAACAGATGTCTTTTTGATTTTATACTGATTCTTTTACTCGTAAATTTATTTTATTTGTTAAGCATTGAGAAACATTTAGTTTTTCGTCAATCACCCTTGTTTTAAAGCTTTTCTGCGCTAGCATTTGCAGAGCAGACACTAGGGTGCGCCAGAGGAATATTTTGATCTCAATATGTTCTTTTGACTACCATTTAAAACAGCTGGTAATGTCAATGATGCGTGACTTTCTTTTAATGCACACACTGCATCTTGTAACAGAACCGCAAACTATCAGCTGAGCGATTCTGTTGCCCAAAGTAGTCTTCTGTCGTAAGCTACAGTTTTTGTAAACCCCACAATGGTTGCTTCTCTGAAGTGTTGGTAGTATCAATGCACAGCACATTTCTTTAAACACAGCACGTCTAATGTGACCTGCTTTATCCTCTTCTGTTTCTAAGACCAGGAATAGAATACTAGGGTAATACACACATTGCTATAATGCAAATAACTGATTGTCATTTTTAAAGTTCTTTAAACCACAAGTTAAACATGATTTGTTATAAATATCAACTATGTAATTTCTGTATGTTGTACAAAGTAAGAGCAATAGAAATATAAGGGTACATAGAATATACAAAAGCCCATTAAAATGCATTATTATCGCGATGACAGTGATTTAGTGAAAACGCATGTATTGTAAGTGTGTAAGTCAGACTTACTTTTTTGCATGTTAATCCAATTGACAAAACTTGCAAAATACATACTTTAGCACAAATTATTGAGAGCATAGAATTGCAATATATCCGTATTTGCAGTACACACTATATGCTCTTATTTTGTATTTTAAGCATGGCAGGGCATGTTACTGAAATATTTATTGGAAATTTTGGAACATACACTGAGTTATTCATTTTCTTTTTAATATAAAGTGCCTGACAATTTAGTCATGCTAATGCAGGACTGTGCCCAAAAATTACTATCCTGTAACCAAAGTTTTTTTTGTTTTTTGTTTTTGGAGTGAAACTGTTACCTAAGCCAACCGAAAGTACATATATTAGGTCACAGAGCGTTTACCTGCTACATGCTAAAACGTGTTCTAACAATCCCATTATGCTCACTTTCCTGAAATTCCAGTGCTGGGATTGGCTTAGTTTAAAGGCACTTGTTTCCAGTGCAACAGGTGAACAATAAACAGGCTTTTATTTTAAACGCAGAAATCCACTTGGCTAGGTGATGTAATGACTCTCTGTTTAAAAAGTTTAAATTTTGGCAAACACCCCTTGACATGATAGTCCCACAATCCTTTAATAAGTAGATGATGTACCTTCAGTAGTGAGGCTACCCCCTGATTAAGTCCACATTTTGTTGGTCTTTTGACTGGCCTTATTAGCAAGGTTTCACTGCAGTTTATGGAGTTTGTTAGGGCTGTATTAGAAGGTTTGAAGGTTTGTTCGCTAGCCAAGAATTCAAAGATTGTTTTAAACCTTCGAAGGTTCGTCAGACACCATTCACGCACTGTCTGTTTTTTTTTTGTTTTGTTTTTTCCCCTGTTAACAGAAATCGTATTAAAAAGTATTAAATTCCAACCAAGTCGTAGCAACTGTATATGGTGCCGCTGCCGTATATGGAGCAGGGTATAGCATCGAAAGCACTGGGGCGGTGCCTATAGCTGTTGTAGTGCTTCAGTGAAATATGTACTGAATAGCTAATGTAGAAGACAGTGTAAGAGAAGTGCTATGGTAGAATATGTTTGAAACATACAAAATATATGCGAACACTAATAATTTTAATTTCGAATAAATGAGCACCGTCCGTCCCTCCCCCCTCCAGCTCGTGTTAACCAGAGGCAAATTTCTTCATTCAATATCTTGACGTAAG
Source organism: Acipenser ruthenus (assembly GCF_902713425.1). NCBI lineage: Eukaryota > Metazoa > Chordata > Actinopteri > Acipenseriformes > Acipenseridae > Acipenser > Acipenser ruthenus. The sequence continues at coordinate 6,768,611 of NC_081205.1, read as the reverse complement.
CCGTATTGAAAGAAATGTCTCGAAACCCCTCTTCTGTTTGGGATTTTTTTTGTTAAATGCCCAGACGACCAAAAAGTTCAATGCAAACTGTGCAAGGGTTTGTTGATGTATCATGGAGGCACATTCAATCTCTGGGGTAGCAATCATAAGTTCATATTATTATTGTTATTATTATTATTAGTAATAGTAATATTTTTAGTAGTTGTAAAATGTGACACTGACTGATAATCTGCTTGGAACGGTGACTGTTAAATTAAGTTTGTTTTGCCTAAGTCCACTGCAGTTTGTGCTGCTGCAATGCAGTGTATTTTTATTTAAATTATAAAAAACATGATTACTGTTCTATATAATGTACTTTTAAACTACAATGAATGTTTTATTCAATCTATATGGCGTACCTGTAAAATAATAGGATTTTCAATCAAATATAAACTAGTAGCTATGGTGACGTCACCAGTAAATTATGCAAATTCGTACCATCGAAGGTTCAAACCTTCCTTCGGTAATGTGTTCTGAGCCTTCGAAGGTCAAAATGTACCCTTCATTGCAGCCCTAGAGTTTGTGCATTTTTGACTACTGAGTCAGACAGCAACCAGCTGAAAAAGAGATCAGTCATTTGGGTAAAACAAATCTGTTCTTTTAATGTACAGCTGTGGCCAAAAGTTTAGCATCACCTAATATAATGAACTAATTTTCCTTCATAGAGTCTTATGAAACCTGCTGAATAATGTTACGTTAACATATTGAATTACATACCACTTTGTAGTGTTCCATGTAACGAAAAAATTTAAAATATGACATTTAAAAATCTAACATGAAATACTGTACTACTATTCTGGCTTCCGGTCGACAATCATGTTGTAGTTTCTATGATTACATGATGTTAAATAAAAGATCTAAATTATGTTCATATAGAAAAAAAAAGTCTCAATCTTAAAATTCTATGTGGTGTTAAACTTTTGGCCATAGCTGTAGGTCCCGGGGGATTGATGTTCCATTATAAGTTTCTCCACCTGTCAGATTTTATGGGTCGCTGTATTTTTTAACCAACCTCATCCAGAATGAACAAGCTATTAGCATGAAAATGTATCATTTCGTAGCAGAGCTTCTAATTATGGAACTGTGTGTGTGAGTTGCATTGCGTTTCGTGCTGAAACTTGTATACTGCGCTTTTGGGTTTGATCTTGAATGTGTTTTACATGTTACCTACAGGCAAAATATTTCAAAAAAGTCAACGTTGAACAGATGTCTGAAGTTTTCTTGGCCTCTACAGGATTTAACACTAATTACATTTTCAGTTATCCTAAAACATAATTATAATTACCAGTCTCAGGCCTACTACTATGGGTTTGAGTCCTGGCATTGTACATTGTTCAGACAGTCAACATCCAGGAGTGGCTTTGATAGCCACCTTTTTCCTGGTACCTGTATAGTATACATCCCTGAGTTTTTGTTTAAACCACTTCCCTTTTTCCTCCCAGTTGTAATGGAGTTTACATGCAGTAGATTATTGGACATCTCCAAGTCTTAAGTGTGTTTCTGTGAAGTATGGCAAGTTTTGAACCTACATTTAGGGGTCCTCTAGGACTATGCATTCAAACTCTGAGGAAATAATACAGCAAACTATAAGAAGTCAAGTTACTGTGATGAAGAAAAATAAGAAGTTTGTTAACCTATTTTGTTCTAGTATGAACTTGATGATTAGTGTTGATAAAAGTAGTCTAAAGGCTTTTTGGAATAATTTGTTTCCTTTGCCACCTTTACTGCCAGTCCCATTTGCCATTTAAACAGCTGTATTTGATTTGGTAATCTGCTTTTCAGGTTACTGGTGATGTTACAAAGCAGGAAAGCTGTTTTGCAGTCCTGCCATTTCAAAACAAACCCTCTGGTCAAAATAACCGGTGGACTAGCCAGAGTTTGCGGTGTGCATTTGAATATAGAGATCCCAAGGTATTAAGCAAGTCCTCGGGGTTAGTATTGCATTGAAACGATGCCCTAATGTCTGCTTTTTGGTTTATACAGAATAAGCCCTGCTGTACCGCTGCCAGAATCTTGTATTATTATAACACAGAGCAGTATGAGTGGATCAGTTATATGTGTCCTCACTCGCACACATCAGGTAACAGTTTTAGCCCCTAGCAGACCTCGGAACACCTGAAAGAAAGACGAATTTGAGCTTTGTATACACAGTGTAGTTTATTAATGGTGTTGCCGCAGGACATGCTGGGACTTGCAGGGTTTGGCGTGGTCTTGTGCACCTGCTAAGTTTTCATGTGTAACAGCAGGTGATCCGTGAGCAGGTAGCATTAACTGCAGAATCGTGATTTGACTACACCTCTCTTTACCGGATACACCTGATAATGAGCAGTCATGATTAAATTACCCTCACCCTTTTTTTTTTCCTTATTGTACAATACTAACAGCCGTTGCTAGGAAGTGTTAAAATAAATACAGTCGCCTGTTTATTTTGGTTCATGGTTTCAAATCAGTTGCATGTGTAGTCTAATATAATTGAGCAGTCGAAAAACAAGTTTGATGCTTGACGCTACATTACTTTAATCCGTAGGAGCTCCCATATTTGTAGGTCTTTCCATTTTTTTAAGCAGACTTGTCATTACATGATTATAACCTTCATCAGCTGAAGTAAACTTAATTACTTAAATTTACATTTTTGTGCAAATTGTTCTCAATTGCTTAAGTACAACAAAGTACTAGGGATATTGTGGAAGGGTGAGGGTATTCACTGACAAGGGAGACAGAAGATTTTATTTGGAAACACCGCACAGGTGCCTAGATTTATTTATTTTTCTTAATAATTGTTTTATTTACTTTAGCCCGCAGAGGACGCTGTTGTCCGTGGTCTGGATACTGCCGACAGTAAACCAGGACCACGGGGTTACCAACACAGGTATCCAACTCCGTGCACCTTCAAGTGCTCAAAAGTAAAAGAAAACAGAAGGCGAAAGAAAAAGGGAAAATAAAACACAGTAATAAAACTACAAACAAAAGTGCTGCTTATGCAGTGCCCCCACTGCCGCTAAGCCGGTCAGCACGGGTCTCCGTCCTACACTCCGCTGTGCTTATACACTGGGGTTGGCCAGGGTTCCCCGTATATCTATACACGTCCCCTCGGGTAGGTAATTATTTCTTTTATTTTGTAAATTATTTTTACAGAAGGTTGTCCCCTCAGTCGGGCTCGCCTGCTCCTTATTTCACGCCGGCCTCTTCTGCCAGCGACACTGTACTTCCCCCAACATGGCCACCTGAGCGCATAACCAAGCCAGTTATTATGGGCCGAGCAGTCTCCCAAGGCCCGCCCCTCAGCCACTCAGAGACAGGGAAAGCACACACACACTCTTCCCCACCTCTCCGTGTCATCGCCATGGCCGACAGGCGGATCCCACGAGACTGCTGCCCTCTACCTGCAGTAATACGGATGTGCCAGACAGTCAGTCCAGATCTCCCCTGTTACAGATATATTTTAATAGGATCAGCTGAATATGTGAAATACGTGAAAAATCCACGAGCTGTCGAGACCAGAAAGGTCTCTTCTGGTGAGAAGTGGAAACTCAGGTAAAGCTCTTTATTAATTTTCAGAAGCTGAACTGACCTGTAAGAGGAACTTTCTTTACCTCGGTTTCTACCTGATGAAGAGACCTTTGTGGTATTAAAAGCTTGTGTATTTTGTATTCTGTACACATTTAGTTGATCATATTAAAGTAAATAAACCATTGTTGTACTTCTCATATATGGACCAGCATGGCTTATCAATGCCTTTTATAATTTCTATTATCTGGCATAATACCTTGTACTCGTATGTATGTGTGTGTGTGTGTGTGTATGTGTGTGTGTGTGTATATATATATATATATATATATATATATATATATATATATATATATATATATATATTATATATATATTATATATAATATGTGTGTGTGTGTGTGTTATTTACTGTGGTTTGTTTTTATGGCAAGGAGAGAGTAGTGCTTTGATTTGAAGAGACGATATTTGTATGCTCGGTTGTGTAAAAGGTATTTGAAGTCTGTTGAAACAGCTCACAGGGACATAAAAACAAAGCTACAGTAGACTTGCTAATCCCAGCTGGTTCCGAGTCTACTAGACCCAGAACATAGTACCGAAAGAGTTATTAAAAGTATTTTATAAAATGGGTCCTAAACATACCAAGAATAACCTTCTGGGAAACGGCTAGCACTTCAATGCACACCATCTCACTTATGGGCTTCGCTAGTATAATACGCTAATAAGCTTTTCCTACCTGGCTTCAGAGAAATCTGATGGAGGAAGTCTTTTCAGAAGCAGACCCAGTGAAGAAAAGGGGAACTGGGATAGTTAGTAAGTATGGCAAATAATCTGAGAATCATAGAGAACACATATATGTGTAATATGATATTAAACAGGTACAAAATTAAATCTTAGGACTGTAATATAAGTGATCAGGAAGGAGTGATCAAAAGTGTTGTTTTTTAACAGGATATGTTTTTAAATAAGGTAGATTTCAAATCATTACCACCATCTATAAATTAACCAAAAGCTGTACAGGAAAGTGTCTTCCACACCTTGCATTGAAGCTAGACTTGTAAAATCCCTTTTGCACGCTTAGTGTGTGTGTGTATGCAGTTTGCTATTGTTTTAACAAAAAAAACAATAGCAAAAAGCATCATAAAGCCTTGCGTCTATAGATTTTTGTTGAGCCCTGTAATTAAATGTTGGATGACAATCCCTAAAGTGCTGCAGGGCAAGACACTCCTACTTGTAGCGTGACAGAGACACTCAGTCCTCAGTAGCCCAGGGCATCTAAACTTGCAAGAATATGATTTCATTAATGATTGTTTTTTTTTAGTATTATATATAGTTATTATAAACAAAAGAGAATGTTGTGTAATAATCTTACGGAAACTAATGCGGTCAGGAGTTGGCATGTTCTGATTTTTAGCTTTTTTTTTTTTTTTTTTTGTAAAAAGGGAACCTGTGGTTTAATCAAAAGAAAGCCTGAATCATTAACTGGGCTACTTGCAAAAATGTCGCCTTAGTGACTTCATATTTTCTGCTGTGACTTTAAGATTGTTTGGAACATGCTTGGCTTTTCGGGATCTTTTCCCTTAATTATTACTATTTTTTTTCTTCAAGATTCATACTTTTAGTTTGCTTTGTCAGGCAGTCACACACTGTCCTAGAATGGCACTTATTTTTCACAGGGTAATGACTGCACTATATATTTATATATATATATATATATATATTGGTATGAACCTTAGGCATATGATGTCATCATACCTTTTCTGATAGTGATCTTTTGGTTAGAGGGAAATGACTGAGAGAGGCCAGGAGGAGTTGATTCATCATTAAAGACACAAGGCCCTTCACGAAGAAGCCGTCATTGGTTTGTGGAGCAGGTCTATGACATGAATGCTGGATAACATTGTGTATGTGGTGTTAGACCTTTGGAAAATGATATGGTATGATGATTTAGGAAATGTCTTTGTTTTTCTGTCATTTTAAATTATTACCGGTAAAACCTGTAACTAGATGGTGTTTCGGAGGAAGGTGTTCTCATAATACCTTTTTTTTTATCTTTCCTATTGATTGACATTTAACCATAGGAATATTTCAATTTAAAGAAAGAAAATGAGAAAAATCCTAGAGCCAGTTTCTTTTGTCTGGAAAACAGCAAGCAGTTTTTGGAGTTGGTTTAAGTCCATGTAACCAAGGACTTGGTCCTCTTGTTGGATTCATTCGAATCAGGGTCTGAAGTTCTATTGGTGCTGCTGTAAGGGCTAATACAATTTCTGCAATGACCAAATAGAACCACAGGGGGTGCTCTGTCAAAGAGGGCACTGTGAAAGTCAGTACATGTCACTATACTTGCTTTTTCCCTTTTTGTAGTGTTCAAAAATACCTTCATAAAAATATACTGTACTGTTATCATTATTAATGTGCATAGCTAAACAGTACTGTGGATAAGTCACTAATTTAGTTCATTCATGCTTAGGCCATATTGACAATACATTGTACAAGTACGATATTTTACTTTATAAGGGGCCAAAGTGCGAAATAAAGGGAGACACGGTATGAAAATACTTTCTTTTATATTAAAATTTTGTAGGTGTCCTGATTTGTTATTCCTTTTGGTGTTTTGTAAAGCGTTTGTTAACTTGCAAAGCTCTGTAGAAGTGACTTGTTTTAAAATGTTAATGTCAAAGAATTCTTGATATATGTTTTGTTGTCATTTGAAAAAAAAAGCTTCATTCTTCAAAACCCATGGTTTCTGAGCCTGTGGACTGGTGGGACTGGTTTGGGTAGAATGACTGGTTTCTCTGCCCTTTGACAGAACCCTTGGCGGAGCCTGGGGCTCCTAAACCACCTTCTTCTTCTTGTGGTTGAAACTAGGGGATGAATTGTGCATCAACAGCTGCTGCTGCAGAGTCACATGCAATAGGACCTCGGTTTTACGTCTCATGTGAAGGACGGAGCACAAGGATGTGGCTTGCTCAGGGTCACACACAGTGAGAGTCAGTGGCAAAGCTGAGGATTTGAACCTGGAACCTCCTAGTATCAAGCCCTTTTCTTTAACTGCTGGACCACCAAGCCTCATACAGCAGGGTCATCCAGGCAATTGTACAATCTGTTTGATTTATTTTTGTGGCACTTTAACAAGCATACATCCCCAGGCAGTTTACAGTACAGTAGTAAAACCCCCCAAAAGACTAGCATTCTTTTGTTTAAGGCTTTTCTTAAGTGTCCTCGGGCTTTAAAGTTCAAAGAACTACAGCAACCATTTATAGTGTCTCTCTCTGTAAGAATACCCCAGTGCACTTTAACAAACACCATATTATTTCTTCTGGTGTCAATGCTAAAGAGTTAATAGCTTCAGATTAAGTTTCCTTCCAGATTATGTTTGAGTGGTTTTTGTGGCAATGACTCAGATATTGGTTTTTTTCAGGTGCTTTGAATTCAGGAGCTGCTGTTCAGTTCCAGTTGCCTGCCATAGACATATGTAGTTACTTTTGATTCATAAGTGCCAGCGCCATCTAGTGCACAGCAATGTATTGCCAGCAAAACTAAAGGACAGTTAAAACTGTTGGCAGGAAACTAGAAGAAAACTACAGTATTGAGGCACTGCAATAAGAACAATGCATAATATTCCACAATATTATGTACTGGCAGTTAATTAAAAAGAAAAAGGAAATTACATTTGAAGCAGATTTACTCTTTAAGTATAGCATTAAGAATCAATAAAGCAGATTGTGCTATTGTAAAAATATAAACAATTTGGAAATCAGCCTTTGAAAGCATGCCTAGACTTGAATGCAGGGATAAGGTTACAAGCAGGACCTACAAAGAAAACATGGGAGTTTGCATGTGTTGCCAAACCAATATTCCCTCAAACTGTTTCTCAGTGCCTAATTAGTGTGTTGCTGTATTTGATGGAAGACTGATTGTCTTTAGCCATAGGCTTCACCTGTGAGGTTTCTAGATGTGACTTTTTGGGGTGACTAATATTCCTCACCATCCAGATCACCAGGGAGGAAGGAAACAAAGGTGTCGTGAACCATACCTATGGGGTTCACAGATTTAAGAGAGTCGGGAGCTCTTTTTGGAAAGATGTAGGTGTTTTGTGTAATGCTGAAAGTCATAGCAGGTGGAGGTTTGGGAGGAAGCTTGTACCTGTGGGAAACGAGCAAACTATGGAAGACTATTGTTAACAAACAACAAGTTCTCTCTCTATATTTTACTCTAAAATAGATTTTGAGATGCACCCTCTGTAGTCTTCATTAGTGCTGTGAAGAATATGGGTTTTCCCCATTCCAATAATATTTCAAATTCAAACTAATATCCATTGAAATGATATGATGAATACAATAAGGCAGGAAAGAAATCTCTCGGGAGTAAAATAAACCCGGCACCCCATCAAATTGCAATATGAACAAAGGACAGTATGTTGTTTATTTTAGATGTTATTTATGCCTTTGTTTCCTTTTGTGGGATATCGTTTGGATCCAGATATAAATTCTGTTTTAGGAACTAATCCAAACATGGTCATTTTCTTGTCTCCGAATACATTTCAAACAGTATGTGTTTGAATATTCAGTTGGTCCTAGCAGTATAATTTAGATACACCTTGGTCCTTGTTTTTAATTATAGTCAACATAATTTCCATTTTAAGGCAGAAAAAAGTGCAGTTTAGTTAGAAAAAAACACATAACAGGAAGAGTCTTATTATAGTAATGTAAACGGTAATGGTATTAATAGCCATTGTTACAGAAAGCCCCTTGAGCATACTCACATAAGCAGTGTTCAGTCTTCTTAAAATTGACTTGCATAATAGTTTACTCCATTTGATCTATTTGCATTACAAATAAACATCTAGTGTGTTGGCTAGCTATGAAATTTGACAATGACTCTAGATTGTTACCAAAAGGTTCAGTGTTCAAAGCTGTAAAATGTAATCTCAGTAAAATCCTGATTATCGGACATTACCTTGTCAGTTGACCTTGCCGGTATGGTAGTTTTTACAAAGCAGATGGCATTGTTCTTATGGGGAAACTTCACAGTTTGCAATGTGGTATGCTGATTAAACCCTATCTACAAGTTTTCATTCATTAATTGGCTGTTGTTGTTGGACCTGCCTGATTGAGACCTAGTCTCATTACTTTTGAGTGCCCAAGCCACTGTAATACGTAAAGCAGTAGCAGAAATAATCATTTAAAATTCTCTTTCTTACAGGCTCAGTTGTTCAAGCATGGAAAAAGGGATGATTTCCTACCTTACGGTAAGTCAAAAAGTACATTATAGCAATACTGTCTTTTTTTTTTTTTTTTTTTTTTTTTTTTTAAACCCACCCTCAGTCAACACTGCACAATGTGTATCAAAACTTTAACCACTCTGGGTAATTTTTGTATGCATACAGTATAATACTGATAAATATTTTTAGATGGTTCCAGGTAAGTCAAACGTTTGACTAATACAGTAGTGTCTTTTTAGCACTTCTCTAGTCCATACTACCTCTACCTAACCAACAGCTAACAGCTCAAGGCCTTATATACAGCACAGTCAACCATGTTGCAGTGTGTGTTGCATGTTCCAACGTTCCTTCCTGATTGAGTGTCCTCATAGATTCCGGTGCATGATCTTGTTCTTGCTTCTCCCTGCAGCACCCACGGTCTTCCAGTGCCTTGATAACTGCAAGCTGTCTGAGAGTAACCAGACCATCCTCCGCAAGCTGGGGGTGAAGCTTGTTCAGCGGCTGGGACTCACCTTCCTGAAGCCAAAGGTCGCCAAGTGGAGGTGGGTGAGGATTTCTCATAAGTGTGTCCGTCAGTCAGGACAGCACCCAGGGAAGGGATGCTATGGAGAAACCTATACCACAGCAAAAAAGGCATATTTCATACAGTGGCCCTCCTGTGTTTTAGTGTTTATTTTTCTAGGTTAACACCTGATAAAGTCAGCTCTGCTTTTCACAATTTTCTTCAGTTCCTTTGAATTGATATTAAAAGGGTTTGTCAGTATATAAACTGCTGCTCTTAATTGTATATATGCATGAATTATTCAATATACCACGTACAATGAGCTTTACAGAATAATTCTAGCTATTATATTCCATTAATCTCTTTACTTTTAAGACAAAAAAAACGGCAGGGAGGGGCCTTTGAATGATTTAAGGTCATTTTTTAAGATCGACTGAATAGACCTGAAGGTCTCCTTGTAGTGAAGGTGTGTGTTAAATACTTAAGGACAACGTGACCTGCCCATCTCTGTGACCGCGAGAAGAAAAGATGTTATCGGCCAGCTCACGAGCTGATAACGAGCCTCCCTAATGAGTTTACATTACAAGGAGGGGCTAATGCGCCAAGTACCAGGAGTTAAGGTACAGGGACTTAATGCAGCTTTGAATGTGTGTATTGGGGAAAGAGTACATGAAGATGAGTGGGGGGATGGGGGGCGTATTCCTTCACGTTGTGTTTGATTGTTTTTGGTGCTGTGGTGTTAAAACGATCAGGACAGCGATACTGGGCCATTTTTGACATTGTTCATTCAGAAAATAAAATGGCAGTCACAAAAAAAATCTTTTTTTAAAACAATGTGAAAATGTGTAATCATTTGAGTATTGAGAAATGGGGAACTCGGAAACCTGTTACGAAAGTAAATAACCGTATTTAATTACTCAAAACTGACTCTAAAAGAACAGTCTAATTAAAACAAGCATGAGGTGATTAAACTTATTACTGTTGATGTATTTAGGTTCTGGGGCTCTTCTGTTCCACGTTATAATGGCCAGTGTTGCTAAATGTGTTTTCTTCACTAGTTTGCTGTATAATGATATGGTTAACTTCACCACTGTGATTTTTTGGATGTGACAAATCGGATGGTATACAGGATTTTATGCAAGTCACATATTAGAATTCAGCCTCATTGTGTCCATTGGAAGAGATAGAGGCATACACAGTTACTCTTTTAGACAGTTACTTTTAATGCAGAGTCATCCAACGCCATGTTGGCGTTAAACTATGGTTTAGACCATTAATAAGTTATTACCATTTAACCCTGGCTTTTTCATTCAATATCCCTGAAAATATAGCAGCAAGGAAATTGCGATTCTGGGGATTATAGTATTATGGACTAATTGACCAACCCTGATAATTCTGCTTCTTTCTGAAATTCTGGAACATTTGGTCTGGATTTCCTGACTTGTCATAGAATGACTCATAATTAAGTTGTATTGGAATATACAGTATGAGTCCTACTGGCAGTACAATGGTGCAGGGTGGGTTTGAAACTTAACTTTTGATTTCCAGCCACAGTTTAAAATAAATAACGCCTTTTTGAAAAGTTTCTCAAGTCTCTGTTGACAAAACAATGCAGGGCCACACCTGTGGTGCTGTTCCACCGGTCTGGGCCACTGTTTCACTGTCTCACTGTTTGACCTAACTGTGTAGCCTGATGGAAACAAGCCTGCATTCTTCAGTAATAAAATCCTCAAATTGACACATATTGGTATAAATAAGACTTTGTTTTGTGGTCATTTTCATGAAAACGCTCCTCTCGCTCAAACCTGTTGAACACAGACTCGAGCAGTGTTTATTGCACCACGTTGACTGAAGCTTACACAAGCGCACAGCCTACGCCGCTTCTCTCGTATTAATCACAGTTGAAAATGTTAAATTGCATGGTGTGTGTACCTTGCCATTGAGTGGCAATTACGTGGTTTGTACATAGATGGGCCATTGTGTGGTACAAGGGCAGCTCATTACATCACATAAGGCTGGATCCATTTGCTGCACAGTATATTAATCAGTGCCTTGCTTTCCATATACTGAGCAGTAGGATCTTGATGTTGGTATGCTGGTATTGTATTCCCCCAATCTGAGTTCAGAAGCAGAAGCTTAATCTACTGGGTGCCATATGGCATTCCATCATTCTATTTCTGCTATGCTGTGCCTTTTCCTGCATTCATTGATTTGACCCTAACTGTGATTTGCTACTCTATTAAGTATCTGCGGTGATATTTTGTTTGGCTGAAAACAACAAATTAGTAAAACTAGTGTTCATTTAAACAAACAAAGGCATATTCAAGGTACCTTGCATTGTTTATTTTTCTCAATTACCCTGGATGCACCGTAGCATCAGAAGTTTCTCTGTTAAAGCTATTCTAGGTAGTTTTACATTATTATATATGTTTATTGAGGCTGAATAAAACCTCATAAGCTAGTATTACAAGCATTACTTTCTGCAACCAGTCTTAATTTTAGTTACTTTTTAAAAATACAAAAGCATTAAAGGTTTTTTTTTGATAAGATGACAAAAAGATAATGCCAGAAGCATGTTTAGGTGTTTTCGTTGCTCGCTTTAAGATAAAATTTGAATATAATTGAAAACCCTTTGTTTTTCATGCAGGTATCAACGTGGGAGCAGGTCTTTGGCTGCCAACCTTTCGATCTCCACTCAGGCTCAGCCACATACAGTGGTGCAAAACACAGAACTGACAGACAAAGAAGAGGAGGAGGGATATGACATCCCAGAAGAGATGGAGAATGTCATAGGTCAGTTAGCACAATGCTCACAGTGTTGGGGAAACAGTTAATTGTAGACAGCTGCCAGTATTGTCAATTTAAAATGCACTTCCTTTGGTGTTCTCTGCACAGCATTGAATGAAATCTGGACAAGGCCAGATCTTAGTGATGCCTACTTCAGAGACAGGGGCGTGTTCAAAGCCAAATAGTGTGAAGCCTTCTGATTTATCTCATTCACATCCTGATAGCTCTGCACAGTAAGGTAATACACCGTGTGCAGGGTGTCTTGTAAGAGATGGCATCTTGTGTAGTTTGGGTTGGGTCTGGCTGCTGAAAATCTGTGAAATCTCTTATAAGAGGCACCCATAACATGACAAATTAACTTATTATAAATCACAAAAATGGAAGATGGTACTCAGAACCTGCTGATAAACATTATCGGCTAGTTTCACAAACTCTGGTTAGCACCAATGTTGGATTAATGTTAATTTGGGTCAGTAAACCAAGATTAGAGCCAATCAAGGTCTGTGAAACTAGCTGTAAAAGTGTTTGTGTTTTTGTTGTTTTACAGTATCCTCTAAGCACATGATAATATCTATAGGATGTTTGAATTTTGACACTGAACCAATGCCTTATACTTAGTTTAAACTGTTTAGAAACTGTCTGAGTCTCGAGGGCTTTGATCCCTTGTCTATTAACCAATTTATTTCATTATTGGAAGGCAAATGCACGGTTTGTGTTTTGGGTCCATTCTAGAAAAATGACCTGGAGACTTAGTCAGCTCAAAGCAAGGCAATTTAGTGAAAATACAGGAAAGACGAAATGTCAGTGTCTGCATTTCTGAGGACATTCCTTTAGACCAGGTGGTTGCCAATGGAAACTGCACTGGCTTTAGGTTTCATTTCCCTGCATAATACTCACCTGTTCAACCAGCATTTGAAAATGAATCTTTGTGCAGCTGTTTATTTCCACTTAGTGCTTGAAGCTTGTGCCTTGCTAGTCAGGCACACAAATACAGTAAATGTTTTTTTTTTTTCCATGTGGAAAAGCATATTTTAGCATATTTTACATATTTAAGAAGCTTCTGTTGCAAGTAGAACCGGGCACATTCAAGTATTTGAGAAAGATACACATACTGGAGTGTCAAATTTCATTCTTTCTGATAAAGAAAGGCTGAACAATGGAAGAATGTCATTAACAGATACTGATGATGTAGGTGTAAAATGTTGCACGATGGTAGGAATATTAAGTTCTTCAGTAAGACTGCCATTTCTTTGTGTGATATCATACTTACAATCTAATATTTATTTTCAGAACAATTGCTGGTTGGATTGAAAGATAAAGACACCATTGTCAGATGGTCTGCAGCAAAAGGGTGAGTGCCTCAGATTTCACTGGGGTCAGAGGCTGGTTCCTGGTAATCGAAACAGTATCTTTACAGACTAAACTGATATTAGGAACTACATGCAATGTACATAAATACACACTGTGCTTGGTCTGTGGTTGGGACCTAAATTATAAGCAACAGAGGATTCTTTGCAAACAATTGTACAGACAATTGGGCAAATACTGTAAAACATACCTGTAGTTGTATCTTTTTGTTTTGTCTTTGAAAAGCTCTACTGTTCTGTTTGTAAACAGGAATATTCTGGGAACAGGATACCCAACAACCACATTTTTGGGTTAAACACCAACATGATCCAAAAATCTATTTGACCCATAAAGGTCAATCCAACACAGGCCCTGCTACCATCCAATAAACTTTGAGATGTTGGACCATGTCTCCAGCTGAGAATATCTGATTGTACTTTTCAAAGTTTAGAAGCCAAATATCAGTTTAAGGCAGGATTATTGTGTGTCACGTGTTCAGTATAGGCATTCATACACACACACACGATATATATAATTTATAAATACATTTTGGAGTGTCATCAGAATCTATGCCATGTACTGTGTCTGAACTGAGTTTGAGATGCTGGATTGTAAATGGCCAGTATTATTCCAGTGCTTTCTTATTCAATTTACACATTTTCTTTATTCATTATACATACAGTACGCTTTTTTAAACATTCTTTATCTCTGCAGCATTGGCAGGGTGACCGGTAGACTTCCTAAAGACTTGGCAGATGACGTGCTTGGCTCAGTGCTGGACTGCTTTAGGTACTTTTTATTAATCTGATACTGTGGCATGTTTTTTTTGTTTTTTATTTTAGCCACGGCATGCATGAGTAATACTTACATTACTACAAAAAAATGTCATTTTGTTTATTCATCAAAATACTCCTGTAGCCAGTAGTAGTAGTATTTATAATTCAAAATACATTGTTTTTAATAGTGTGGAACTTTTATGGAGTTACACTATTCAACTAGCAAGAAAATACTAAGAATAATTTACCCGTTCCTTCCTTTTAATTAGTTTAATACAGTTTTTTATTCCTCTCGGAACATGCAAAGGCAAATATGTATTAGTGTAGAGAGCTCACAGGAAAGACGATAAACAGTTTGAAGCTGTCTGTGTTGCTTTGCTTTGTCGGTGCATTTGGAGTAATGGCGTTCTGTTCTAGCTTCAAGGAGACGGACAATGCCTGGCATGGGGGCTGCTTGGCCCTGGCAGAACTGGGAAGGAGAGGCCTACTGCTTCCATCTAGACTCCCAGACGGTATGTATCTTAAGAACACCTCCATACTTTTTACCCCCTCTGATATTTTCAGAGAGTGGGCTACTCACTGTAGAGTTTCAATTAAAATAAAGTTTGTTTCCTCACCCAAAGCCTGTAGTTTCTGATTTTCAGCTATCATTTTGCTAATTAAGGTAACGCAAACCAGTGGACCACATTTTATTTTAAATTTAAAAACATGTTACACATTTATTTTACAAAAATGTCACCTTTGTGCTTTCCCTTGGGAGCAATAAATATGTTTTAATTTTCTTTACTTTAAATAAGCTTTCTGGCCTGTGACCTATCCCCAGTACAGCGCACAAAGGATTTTACAAAAAACTCATACACTTATTAATGTCCCAGACTTCAATAGCTTATACAATCTACATGATTCTTTGAATATAGACTATTAGAAAATCTTTATTCTACAAAGTTGGGTTCCATTGTAAAACAGCCATATTGGCTAAGAGAGCTGAATCTGTTGTCGTTAGTCAAACTGGGACCCTGTCTTATTACAAAGCAGTCATTTGCCTTGAGATACTGAGCAACAAAAGTTTTCTGGGTGTAACATCCACTGTTTTAGCTGTGTTTTTTCTAGTCATATATTACAACGGATTTTATGTTGGCTATCTAATGTAATATGACTCCTATTTATTGTGAAGGAATGTTGAAAACTAAAAGTCATTTTAAAACCATATTTTATTGGAAAATATACATTCATATACAAGCAAAACAAATACCAAAAGATGAAGGAACAATCCTTTGCAGCTTTTTAAAAGTCCATATATACAGTATATGAGTCCATCCCACTGCACTGATGTATTGGTAGCAAAATATAGTCCATTCGGTCACTTTTGAGTAAGATGCTTTATGAACATCGTGGCCTCTTTCTAAATACTCTGCCAGGCTCGTCTGGCTTTGCTTTCTTGGCCTGCACTTGAAGCTTTTGAGATTGGTGTGACCTCTTTTGTCCCCTCTCCTTGGGTTTATCTTCTGTCACCGTGGAAACGGCAGAGTTGCTGCTGTGAAGAAGGGGACGCTCCTCTTTAGAAGGGATGGCTGAACGCTCTCCACTGAGTTTGTGGGAGCTGTAGGAGGCCAGCTGGCAAAGGGCAAAGGCTGCTGTTTGTTTCTGCTCGTCGTAGTTATCGATTCCTCCCGATTCCGGGCTTTTGCCCCTTAAGTCTCTGCTGGAACGTCTTTCCCTTTGTGGCGAGGCTTGAGGCAGTTTGGCGGTTGGTGCCTCTGGGTTGGAAGAGCCTTTAACAGATAGGTTTAAGGGCATGTCCTGGCTGTCCACTGTCGCTAGAGTGTCCCAATGGGCTGCGCTGGTGTAGGTTAAGGGCTCCTCTTCAGCTTGAGCTTTTGTGGAAAGGTTGAGAGGTGCCATGTCTTCCTCCTCGTGGTCAGAAGAAGACTCGGAGTTAGAGACGCTGCCATCTCTTCTGTAAACAGAAAATAAAAAATGTTTTATCAGAAAAATAAAAGGCAGTTTCTCTTTTAATATAAAACAGTTTTATGAAAATAGTATAGTTTTACCCTAATATGAAACAAATATTTTCTTAGTTTTTAATAGAATTTCAGCAGTTAGATATTATATTTATTTTGAAAAGGTTTATACACAGAGTGGATTTTTCTGTATTGTAGAAGCCTATAGTCAAAAGTGAACCAAAAACCGGTTACATTTTCAACAGATTTGAAAATGCAAGGGTTTTGAATTAATATTAACAATGTAATCTACATACTAAACCTTTTTTGTCTATTCGTCTACAGTACATGCATTAAGTGGAATGTTATTCTTACCTGTCTGCAAGACGGTCGTTGTCAGGCAAACTTGGAGGATGCACTAGTATTCTGATTGGCTGGAAACCCGTAATGCTACTGTTCTTTGGTTGTTTGGAGTGGGTCATCTTGCTCAAAATGGTATTTGCAGAGAGATCCTGACCGCTTTCTGGATTCAGGTTGTTCGTTGTGAAGTTAGTTGGGCTCGGCCTGTCTGGGGATCCAGTGGCAGCACACCCTGCCCTGGGGCTCATTTTCACCCCTCTTTCATTTTCGTGGTCCATGATGCCCACCTCTGTGATCACAGCAGGCCTCAATTTCTTCTGGGAATCTGAAGCACCTGGACTCTTTAAGGGTGTGTATTGAGACTGGTTGGCTACCTGTACATGAGGACCTGCATCTCTAGTGAAACCTTCCATTTGGTGCATTGGTTTTGGGTTAAAGTCTTGAAAAGCATGTTCAGTGAGTGCAGGCCGGTAGATTCCAAAATGGTAAGGGGGACTTTGTTGGACATGCTGATGGTATCTGTAGTGATGTTCTATAGCTGAAGGTGGTATAGGTCCTGGAAATGGGATTCCTGGAGCTGGGAAAGCATGGGGCAGCAAGTGCCTCTGGTCTGGGGAGAAATATGTCGGAAAGTGTGGGCTTTCACTCTCATGGGGGTTTCCAGGAGAGAAGTAGGGCTGGTAGACAGCTGGCAGTGTGTGTTCTGCAAAGAAGTAAGGAGGGTATTCTGGAAACATGGGAGGTATGTAGTTAGGAATTGGGCCCGCTATCTTGCCAGACGGAACTTTGTGAGAAAAGTCAGGTGGGATAAAAACTGGACCTGATCTCCAGGGCCCAATGGGATTATGAAAGGCAGATCGGACTGGCAGAGGAGAATTACTGTCTGGTTTGGAACTTAATGGAGCAGGATTACTGCTTTCCACAGTATTCATAGGCCTATGTCCCACGATCGGGACAAAGGCTGAAGGTCTTACTCTTGCAATGCTTTCTGAGTGTTTGTTTGCTTCGCTTTCTTTTGCAGCTGGCTTGGGCTGCTGTTCTTTCTGGGGGGCTGTTTTTGGACTTTGAGCTCTGCTCTGCTCTTGATTCTTAAAATCCTCTGCTCTTTCATCTTTTTTGATTCTTTGTTCAGTTGGGATCTCGCTTTTTGCAGGTGCGCTTGTACTGGCTCTGCATGGACTAGATTTGCCAGCAGGCTCAGTCTGAACCTTTTGCGGGGAGTCTGTCGAAATTATCTTAGCTGACTTCCCATTGCGGTCTTGGTCATTGACCAGGTTGATAGAGTTTTTGCACAGACCATACTTCATGTGGTTAAACAAGTGGGATTTCTCATTGCAAGTAAATGGACACTGGAAGCACTTGAAGTTAAATGGTTTCCCGGGAGGTCTCGGGATGTAATGAGGTTTTTTGGGTTTGCGTTCTTTTGTAAGGTTCATCTCTGGTGGAGATACAACTGATAGCAATGCGGAATAGAGAGGATGAAGAACCGGTCGTGTGAGACACCTGGAGGTCTTCACTTTCCCAGCCTTCTTGGCTTGGCTTGTTCCTGTGCTGCAGGTTTTCGTAGTCGTCTCTGGGATGACAACACTTTAAAAAGGGCTTTTGGTTTTAAGCCAGTAACACTTTAGGGTTTATCATCACCGTAACAAGGGGTTGTGCAGGATCTGTAAGAGACAAATGAAAAGGAGTTAATGTGGTTATATGTTAATGTGATGAGATGTCACAACTTCTCTTTACAATGCAGTGTTGTTCTATTTTGCATGGTGAAGAAATACTTTTTAACTGGTCCCGTTAATCCTGTTTATCTAGGTTTCAGGTTACTAAAGGGGAGAGGGGAATTCAGTAAAAATAAATCGGCGCTGTTGCCCAGTCTTATGCCGCTATTCAATCAGACATTCAACCTCAATTTTAAAATCTGCTCAACAGTATTTACCAGAGCTTTAATCATAATATGTATTGGTCCCATTAAAGAGACAAATCCCATTTTCCAAATATTTATCTAGGCTGTAACAGGATGCTTGCTTTATGTGGAGAAGCTTTTCAAATACTTGAGCGGTTTATATAAACTTTTTGAAGCCTTTACTGTTGGGGGTTGGGAGGATATGCGCCGATGGCTGTTAAAACTTGAGGTTAAAATTGTCACGCCATGCAAGTGCAGTTTGATGGCATACAGCTGACTTGGGCAGATTTCTGGATCTTGTGATGAAACAACAATGATGAACTATATCTCTTTGCTGTGGTTCAGTTGTCAAGAGCCAAGCAAGATCATTTTATTTAACAAGATGAGTTTCTTGGCAGGTAAGCAGAGGAGGCTAGTACCAACATGTCCCCCTTATACAAACTTCTACTCGAGGCGTGAGAACCTCTTGCAGCTTGGTTCCCATGACTTCAGCAGCAGGATTTTTTACGCTAATTGTAGAAGTAAAACCTGATGCAATCATCTTTTATCAGAAACCCCATAAAGTCTGTACAATCCAGGCTATTGCTAAATAGAAATGGCTTCTTTTTAAACTATTGTGGTTTATGTCCTCTAATGGTGAGATTAGTTATACATATGGTGATTTTATTATTTAAAATTAAAACTAAATAAACAATTGCAGTTTTTTATGGTAACAGATTTTCATTCAAGTGGCCACCTTGAATGCAATAAAAAACATTCTTTAGGAGCATATTCTTTAGCCAAATAAAGAAGAAATACTCGCTAAATACGATTTATTTTTTAGTTCCAATATATGTATATAGAACGAGACCACCAGAAAGAAGTAAAAGGAAAAAGGTTTGACCATATTTTGAATTTCATATGATAAAATATTTTTCAGATTTAAAGGCTTCATAAAACGGGTAGACTAGCTTAAGCCATAATTATAATTTCTATCTAAATAATTTGTTATTATTAGCACCTAAATTAACCCTGCTCTTTTTGTTTTGCAATTTTCTGATGTAGCCATTGTTATGCAATTAGGCATTACACAAGTTTGCAAAGAATTAACAGTAAAAAAAATAAAACGCCTCATAAAATATTTATACTGTTGATAATTCAAATGTTATTACCTTTACCTTTACGGAGGATGGCATGTTGTGGCATTGCTGTACTAGTGATGTATCTGAACAATTGAAGTGTTGGTACATTTCAGTATTTCATCTCGATTGATCTGCAGCAGACTGAATTGGGAGTGCCAGTGAACGTTCCAACCAGTTTATCTGAGGTTCCTTTTAATTGGCTCCTATCGGAATTGTGATCGTATCACAGATTTAGGAACTGGCTGTTCCTCAAGTTGTGCTTGTGTGAGAACCCTTATTTTAAAGCTAGCTTTATTGCACATAAAGGAATATTGATCTGGGATTATTTGCAGCAGGGAACGCATGCATTCAAAAATCGTTGGGGGTGAGTTAATTTCAAACCTAACATATACTTAACTTGAGAAATTTGAAATGATTTTCAACACTATGCCTCATTTATTTAGTAAAAGTGTTAATGTTGCAAAGCTATCAACAATATAGTCATACTATATGATACTTCTAAAATTATTTGACAAATGTTTCAACCAGAAGCCTTTCTCAATGCCTTAATTAATTGTGCCTACTTGTTTTTCATTACTTAAATCGCTTAGATATTCACAGTATTTTAGTAATACTAGTTAGATTTTTCATTCACACACACAATAAAATTGAGAAAATAGCATTTTGAATTAAAGACCTTAACAAATCTGACCCATTCAGTCAACAATATTAGCTGTCTAGCCCTTCAACTCATTGCTATCCATAATATTTTATAATTTTATTCAGATTATGTGAATGTAATAAAATGAGCACACATTATAACTAAATGCGCCTACAGTGCTACACATACCACCTGTTTGTTTAACACACTATTTTGTTTTTGTCAGTAACAGGGTTGGGCAGTTTCAGGTAGTGTTAACGTGCGTCTCCCTATGAGACAGGCTACAGCATACAGAGACCAGCAGTGAATGGACTCTATAGTTCACACCGGCTAGCATGTGATTTTTCTGAACACTTCCATCTCTACACACTCTGTGGGGGAAGACCAGTGTTGCCACAACAATCAAGTGCATGGCTTTCTCTAATAACACTGTTGTTGGTCAGCATTTGTATTCAAATATAAAGATGTCACAGATTTCACTTTGTTTAAAGGAATGGAAGCAGTATAGTACTTTTATAATAGAATAAAAACAAACAAAAAAAATTGTCTTAACATTTTTTAGGTTTGCATTCTATATATTTTGCCTAAAACCTGGAATGTAGTTTTACATTTACCAAAATTCACTTTTCCCCCTACTAACTGTATTTAACAGAAATAATGGTCTGTATTAGAATAATTGAACATGGTGTAATTTACTGTGATAGAATTGATAATGTGGTTGCTGCTTATCTCTTCATAATTACCTAAAGGATTTTGGTTAGTATTTCTTATGAAATAAGGAAAACACTACTTACAGTAAAAGCTAACCCCTGCCAATTAAAAGTTTAAACATGCAGTACACAGTATGAGATCCTGATATACGGGAGTAAACCTAAAGGATTATTTTTTACATTATATTTTTAAAATTATTATTATTATTATTATTATTATTATTATTATTATTATTATTATTATTATTATTATTATTTTTTTTTTTTTTTTTTAGACAATACCTGTTAAAAGTTTCCCAAAATTTCCCAAGATTTTGAAGAGCTTTGATGCAAATTGTTGAAATGTCAACGGATAGTCATTTCGATGTATGTAAGCGTAATGGTGAGACTCACGTATTGTAGAAGTCTAGAATTGCAGATTGTGAGATTTTAATTAACAAGGATTGACCAGCTGCAGGGACATATATTTGAGTTCCTCCTTCATGAAAAGAACAGGCCATGGATAGCTTCTAATACAGACTACAGTAGTTATTGACACAGTGTAAGTTCAGAATTAAATCCAAATAAACTAAATTAAAGCATTTACATATTAATACTAAACTAAATTAAAGCATTTACATATTAATACAGTGTTTAATAATATTAAACACTGGAACAACCTCCTGAGTTATATTAAAACTTGTTTTTGCTATTTTTCTGTGTCAGTGTGATTTATTTATTTTTTTAAAATTTTAGAACATATCAAATTAATCATTCCCATAATTTGTCATCTCATGATCCCAGCAATGCAACTGAATAGCTTTTTTTAAAGATATGTTTTCCACACATTCGCACGCATCTCGAAAGGGGACAAGGAGTTATATGAATGCATATTTCTTAAATAAAACCTTAAATTGTTCTGCACACACCACTGACCATCCCAAGCTTACTTCAAAAGCAGTGGTCCGGCTTTTTAATGACTTGTCATATTTAAAATACCAGAGTGATTTGAAGTTGACGCACTATCCAAGGAAATTCACTGTTGTCAGACAACAGAAGTTAGAAACAACAATAAAAATTGTGTTTTTTGTTGTTTTTTAATCCAAAAACCCCTTTTTCATCTGCTAAAGTAGGGGTTTTGCTGCAACTAGTCGTACTAGGATTGCTCCATACTATAGCAATGGCCAAAAGTTTTGCATCATCTAGAATTTTCGGATTGAGACATAAATAAAAAACAAACAAAAAAAAAACTATGATCTTTTGTTTAACATTGTGTAATCAAAGAAACTACAAAATGATATCGCAAATGTCTACCGTAAGCAATAATAGTAGCACAGTATTTCATGTTATATTTCGAAATGTCACATTTTTCAGGTATGTATATGGGAAAACTACAGAGCAGTATGGAATTCAATATGTTAACGTAATATTATTCAGCAGGTTTCATTTGACTTTATGAAGCTAAGTTAGCTAATTCTATAGGGTGATGTAAAACTTTTGGTCATAGATGTAGTTCTGCCCAAGCTTGTCCCGACGATGTTTGGCCAGTAAACTCAATCTCCAAACCCTGAGCGTGGCCATGTCTGTATACAAGTGGATACATTACATATCTCAGTGTAAAATTGTAAAACAAAAAGTCACCCGTATCATTTGTTTTTCTCACAGTGACAGATAATAATTCTTTTAATTCTAGTTACATTTCCTCGTTTTACTCTAAACGTAGCAGATTTAATCTAAAATCACATTTGTGTGGCAGTAGTAACTTGGGTAGTAAGTACTTTAATTCAATTTTTAAATAAAATACAAATAAATAGTAACTTTTTCTCTCGGAAAATAATTTTAACCCACATTTTCGGTATCATAAATTCTTTCCTTGCAGATAGCTTTTTGTACTCTTTTCAGTAATCATATTAATCATTAATAATGTATACTTTTTATTTTGTAGTAATGTCTACAGTAAGAATATTTGCTTTGAGACGAGTATAGCGTTTGCTTTGAGACATCTTACATATACATGCTTGTTTAGCTTTTCCAGCTAAGAAAACAAAAAACAGGTGCACGGCATAAAAGTACTTGTGTGAATACAAGTAATTGAAGTACTAATGCAAGAAAAACACTGAATCGGTGAGGGAAAACATATTTCTTAATCTTTTTCATTTTCACTGGTCTTTTAAGATGCATAAACCATGATTGAAAATATAATTGAACTTCCGTAACACTACATACTGTAAACTGTAATAGCGAAGCCAATTGATTGGTCAAAATACCAATATAAGTGTTAAAATATGGGTATTTAACCACAGGTTGGGCTACTACAAACTTTGAAATGAAAACTAGCCATTGTATTTTAAATAAATAAATACATATATATATATATATATATATATATATCAAAAACTGTCAAAGCTTGCAAATGTATAGAAAACAAGTTAATAAATAAGCAGTCTGTGATTTTAAAAAAAATATAGTTTGAGGTTTAGTCAGCTTAAATAACTTTTTTTTTTTTTTTTTACAAATAAAATTTCAAATGATTAAGAAATGATGCACACTCGAGACCTGCGTTATTGTTTTGTTCTGTATTGAATTCTCAATGCATTTCAGAAGTTGACAACTATCGCTGTACCCCCCTGGATAAATTAGCAATACAAAGTAATATAGGTTAATAAAAAAAGAAAGATATTTTGATATCCGAATAAGTTTTTTCTTACCTGACATATGTTTGTGTGTGTTTGGTTTGTAAAAGCCCAGTGCAGGAAGGTGTACCTGCTCACTTCTTGATTGCTAGGTGAAACTGAAGCTGTGTTGTTCTCAGTGGGAGGGATTTAAAGCAGAGGAGTTGAGCCCTTAGGCTGTAGAGATGCACCTGATATAAACCCAGCCCCAAGCAACAGTTCATGTGGTTCCTTTTTTTCCTCTTGTTTAATTGTTAGCACTTGCTAACTGAAAGAGTCACCTCCACACCTGATCTTTAGCCACAGAACTCTTGTTGCTTCGTGCCCTTGAAAAGAAGCCGGCCTAGTTTACATAAACAGGTGTCTCTGACTGTGCCACAGGTAATTGTTCACTTGTGTGGCTTTTGTTCTTTTCTTTGTCCCATGCCCTCTGCATTCAGCAGAGGCTTATGTTAGCCATCCCACCATTTCTGATGAATGGGCCAGGGAGACTTGAGCTGCTGTTTGAATTGTCAATACTGATGCTGTTATATGAATAAAGGGACAAATATGGTAAAAAGTAATTAAGCCATACATAGAAATATATTTGCTAAAGTCCCAATATTAAATTGTAGGCTAAAAAAACAAATTATTGTTTCGTACACAAGTCATTGTATATATTTAACACAGCTATATGCTTTTATTTTTATGAATGCTTTCTTTTTCTAAAATATTTAATGAAGAATCAATGTTTGTAACAGAGAGAAAACAGTTCTAACCACAGGGAAATTCTAAGAAACATGTATTACTGCTTAAAATATTCAGCAATGGTCATACAGTATGTGTCTCTAGGTTTCACTTGCAATTTTGAAATGACTGATGCTCAGCGGTATCCTAAAAAAATCCCCCGAAAATGTTCAGCATAGAAAAATGAAACTCTTTTGTTCCGTTAATTGGTTCACTTATTGAACACTGAATAAATAAATTGAAATAAACACTGAAGTAATAATAATGTTATTTAAAAAAAAAAAAAAAAAAAAAATATATATATATATATATATATATATATATATATATATATATATATATATATATATATATATATATAATACACGTGCATATATACACACATTCATTCATTCATTCATTGGCCTGTATTGATGCCTGTAAAGATTATACACCATAGTGTGGAAACTGGACTGTCTTTCCCAGCATAGAGACTGTAATGTGAGATTTGCATATTATCTCACCCGAAACTACAGACTATAACTGTTTTGCATCAAAATGACTCTAAGGGGTGTTAGGTATTGCTTCAAAACAGCTTTACAGAATATACAAATCTTTGAATATCCCTCAACTATTTCAAGTAGTTTATAAACTGTGGGTGGGGGCATACAATACACATAATAGGCAAAATCCTTTTCCTTTTTGGAAAGACATTCTGGGGGATATCATTTTTCTTTATGCACCTCTGTTAATGCCCCAGGACATCCATTTGAATTTGGTCACATTTGGGGAAGGGGCCATGATATGAATACTTTAAAAAAGTAATGTATAGTGTTTGTAATGTATTTGTATTTTATGTATTATCTTTAAAACACACAACGGTTTTAATGAGCTTGAGCCAACACCTACAAGTTTCAATTTGAAAGTGAGCCAATATAAAGAAAATTGACAAAGTAGCAGTCTGAACATATTTCAAATATATATATATATATATAACTGTACATTACCTACAAGATTTTAAGGCTGTTTGGAAACTGTGACTTTCCTACTTTGCTGAAAGAAACTGTCCAGACCACTGAACAAACATACTGTAAATATTCCTATTTTTTTTTCCAGGAATACCATAAACCAGGTACAGACAGATGATGGCAGCATGTTTTTGGTATAAACTTTTCAGTTTCCCCAACTTTATACTAGTTTTTAGTGCCCCGGGACCTTACCTTTTTCTCCTGTTGACAAACCTTAACTATCTTGCGCGTGCGCGTGTGTGTGTGTGTGCTACAGTACTGTCTTTATTTGTGATCACTGTTCTGGCTGATTTTTTCTTGTGTCTATTTTCTTGTGTGTACAGTAAATGTTGCTGATACTTGGTGACTAGAGGTTACTCCTCATGTTGTCTTAAAGTGGGTCTCTTCCTGTAGCAGTCACTTTAAACATTTTTATATAAATAGTATCCCTCTGCTGGTGTATTCACCCACCATTACCATCTTGATAGTGTGGCGATTTCTTATTGAAAGCTTATGTTATGTATTTTGTTTAGAGCTTTCGGTTTCAGCGTTAGGTATTGAGACCTGTAACAAGAGTAATACCAGTATCAATTCACCAAGCAACAGGGCAAAATGAACACTGAAGTAATTATGCACAATCCTGGCAAGGGTTATATAGTTAAGGAGGCTGTATGTCACATAGTTTTCAGATACCTAGAGTTAATTGCAGTTTAAAAAAAAAAAGTTGTGAAGATTTAAGAATTCCGTGGTGCTGTAAAGTGGTCGAACAAAACAAAACAAAAAAAAATCCAGCTATGGTTTCTCCCGACGGAGTATACTGTAGATTGAACGCATCAACCCCTAAGTGGACACTTGCTAAAAATGTTTCTCTACTTGACTTAGTTTCTTACAAGCTTTACCAAAAATCAGGTTACTGGGGAAAGCACTCACTGTCCAGAGAGATGGAACTAATATGTGGATTAAATTACCGGTATGCGCTAACATACTGATGATACTGCGTGATTGAATCAGATCTTGCCTGTCGCAATACGTTTCAGGGTGGGGGTGTCTTAAAGTTTGGGAGTGAAATTGAATGTATCAAAAAGAAGACTTTCCCTGCGACTACGATGGAACATGGTTTCAATAGCTGCTCCTTGTGTTTGCATAATAGAGAACATTTGAAAGAACGCTCCTATTACGAATAGGTGGTGTGGCCTTTGGCACCCGAGTGTTGTTAAAGAACAAGTGTAATGAGCATTAACAATGCTTTCTATTATCTTCGTGCTAACACAGTGAATGGAGCTGGAAACGTTATCCTTCAGTCTCACAGCTTGCACATTGTGTTGAAGTTCCTCAAAGCACGAGTCAAAAGCAGACCTGCACACGTTTAAAACAGGCGACAGAACAAATGGTCTCGTGTTTGTTTTTCATCTTTTTCTTTATTATACTTAAAGAAAATACTTTCTAATTGTATTCCTAAAGTACACAAAGCAAAATAATTCTAGTAAATCTTACAGAATATGTCTTGCCATCATTTCTCAGAGATTCTCATATAATGGTAACTGTATTTGATAAGGTAAAACTTGACCAGTATAGTGCAGTAGACAATTGTTTTGATGTGTATTATTGGTGCCTAGGATTGTGCCACCTAACAACGGTTCTATTATTGATGACGCCACATCACAAGTTAATGAGGTTCTATTTTCAAATGGGAGCTTCTCTAAACTAGCTTTATGTTGTAGGGAGGAAGTTTTGGTTAACCCTACAGATGACTTTGTTGACAGGATAGCACTAATCCCAAGCCTGGATGATTTTCAATATTAAGTTGGTAAGGTTTGATAGTGACATGGTGGCAGCAGAAGACCGTTTCACAACATTTTACTGCATCAGTAATGGAAATTGCATGAACTGTAACAAGTTGCTAATGGAAGAAGACCTGACTCAGAATGATTTTTGGTTGTTGGCGAGGCATCACATTATAGAGTGTGACGCATGCTTTCAGTAAAACATAGTGGACATGAGCTTGAGAAGAAATTGTAGGAGCTTATTTAAACTTTTTTAAGACACTTCTGATAGAAAACATGCTGATGACACATACTGTGTGGATACAATATCAGTTCATGGTTGTTTCCATTGTAGTCATCCTTCATGAGTGATATGTGCTACTTATTCAAATGAGCAGAAGCATTCCATTTATTATTCATAGTAACTTCCGCCTATTTTCTAGTGTTCTTTTTATCCCTATATACCTATACCTACTGTATCTAATTTCCTTATTATTCCTTATTATTTCCAGAAAAAGAACTTTGAAAAATTACACCAATAAACGCTGTTTTAAACAGTTGCAATCCAAAAGGTCTGTCAACTTAATTATTTCATATTTAACCTTTTTGCGCCCAATCTCCATAAGAGTAAGGGACTTATACATACCCTTGACTATATCTTGAAGTGTTGCTCTTCTGTGCTGTAGATTTTGTAAAGCTCAGTTGGCTGCATGACGCATTTAAGTGCTACCTTGGGGCTTGGCTTTAATTCCTACTTGTCCCTAACAGTTCTTTTAATAATCAAAGCGATTCTGTTCTGCTGGTTGCGATTCCAAGCAAGTTCATTTAGGAGTAGTGGAGTCTCTCTAAATCATTATGAGAATTGAAATTTACAAGAAATTCCAGTTTCTTTCTTTGTGCCGTGCTATTAACACACAGTATCAGGCAGTGACTTTACTATTTGAGCGTTCTGTTTAAGATAGGTGTGTCCGAAGTGACTTGGGCAGCTCCGTCTAAAGGTGCACCAATATCTGCAACCCAGCTGTGCCTTTGTCTTTCAACAGTATAATACTAATTCGTAAGCCTGTTGCAGGTGTGGAACACGCAAACCGGTTTCAGTCAGATTTATCTCAATTGGCTTAGATTTTTTTACTGGATTTGAGTGTTTCTTTTGGTATTACGTCAGTTATGTTTTACTGTTTTGTGAAACAAATGTTAATTGCTAAAGCTGTATCTCAAGAGCAATGGGTGTTTCACATGTAAA
The DNA here is from genome assembly GCF_902713425.1 of Acipenser ruthenus. Classification (NCBI taxonomy): domain Eukaryota; kingdom Metazoa; phylum Chordata; class Actinopteri; order Acipenseriformes; family Acipenseridae; genus Acipenser; species Acipenser ruthenus. Next base: position 6,740,389 of record NC_081205.1, on the reverse strand, counting down.
ACATTTTGACACTGTTTTTTAATTTGACGCATGGTTCAGATTTGGTAAGGCTCAATGAGTTCAGTGCGGTACCTTTGGAACAGAATGTCTGAGAACACTCATCACCTTCACTGCAGCATTGTGTGGCACAGGGAACACCCTCTGTTTAAATTTGACTTGATGACATTGGCACTTGTGACAAATATGTTTTCATTTGTGAAAATGGGTGTATGCCAGAGTTACTGTTTTTTGTTTTAAGAAACACCCAGAAAAAATGAGTCTTTACCAGGCAACCTTGAGATGAATATTTTTACTGGGTGTTGGGTGTTGGCCATTTGTTGTCAGATTTCAAGCCTGAGGGCTACTTTTTTTTAAATTTCAGTAGTCGCCAATTGATTTTTACCCAATTTTTCTCCCAATTTGAAACAGCCAATTGTGTTATTTTAAGCTCAGCTCACCGCTACCACCCCTGTGCTGAGTCGGGAGCGGCAAAGACGAACACACGCTGTCCTCCGAAATGTGTGCCGTCAGCCGACCGCTTTATTTCACTCTGCAGGCCCGCTATGCAGCCAGCTCAGAGCTACAGCGTTGTAGGACAACGCAGCTCTGGGCAGCTTGCAGGCAAGCCAGCAGGTGCCCGGCCAGACTACAAGGGTTGCTGGTGCACAGTGAGCTGAAGACGCCCTGGCCTAAGCCCTCCCCACCCAGGCAATGCTCGAACAATTATTGTGAATTAAGCAGAAAAATAAATTAAATCAACTTAATCTGGTATTATGTGGTGCTGTTGAGTCTGAGTGTTTTCCAACATCCTGTTAATAACCTGTTCACATCCTTTCCGAAACTGTGCGCAGAAGGGAATTTCAACAGTGTGGCTCTCCGTTTATATTACTACAGCATTGTTTTGTTTCTTTATTTGCATGGGGAGATTTAAGTTGAATGTGGAGATCTAATTGGCTCCTGCTGAAAGCTTTCTGGCTTGAAGATTTCATATGGTTTTACCTAATAGTTTATGATATGAATGTTGGAAGTTTGTGTATAACGTGAATTGTATGTACAGTACTTTATCTGGGGCTTAGTTGAAAACAGTTAGACAAACAGAAAGAAACACAATACTTCTAGATAGCAGCCTCTAATCAAGCCCCCGTTAAAGATGTTTCATTTGACTAGAATTTGCATATCCTCATGTTCGCTAGGTGGGGGAATGCCTGTTGCTGGAGGCTGGAAGTATTGAATCCTCTTGTCTACATTTGACTGCAGGTGTTGTTTTGAATAGTGTATGCTCTAGACGGCCCTCTTTAATTTGAAAGCACCCTGTTTGAGTTTAATAAAGAGCAGTTGATGGATGACACAGATTCCGAGGCATGTACTCAATGGAGTGCAGCCTTCCCATTTCCAGCCGGCGGCCAGCTAAATTGCTGCCTAAAATAGTTATTTCAAAAATAAAAATAAAGGGGCTCCCAAGTGGCACATCCAGTAAAGGCCCTCTGCACGGAGTGCAGGGTGTGCCCTATAGCCTGGAGATCGCAAGTTCGAATCCAGGCTATGTCACAGCCGACCGTGACCGGGAGTTCCTAGGGGGCGGCGCAAAATAGGCTGAGCGCTGCCCGGGTATGGAGGGCTTAGGTCGGCAGGGGAATCCACAACTCACCGCGCATCAGTGACTCCTGTGGCCGATAGGGCGCCTGTTATTATTATTATTATTATTATTATTATTATTATTTATTTCTTAGCAGACGCCCTTATCCAGGGCGACTTACAATCGCAAGCAAATACAAATACATTCAAGTGTTACAATATAAGTCATACAATAAGAACAAGAAATACAATAATTCTCAAGTGTGACAAACCACAATTCAATAATACAGCAGATAATAGTGAAAGTTACATCAGGATATGATTAAATAGTGATAGTTACATCAGGATATGATTAAGTACAAAATACTACAGATTAAACACTTGGCAGATTACAATATTCTGAGGTACAGGATTAAATGCAGTAAAATAGGGGGCGGATAAGAGCAAAATAAAGCATATTTAAATGAAGGGTGATAGTGTCCCAGGATACAACAGAGGAGTTCTACAGGTGCTGTTTGAAGAGGTGAGTCTTAAGGAGGCGCCGGAATGTGGTCAGGGACTGGGCAGTCCTGACATCTGTAGGAAGGTCGTTCCACCACTGCGGAGCAAGGGTGGAGAAGGAGCGGGCTCGGGAGGCAGGGGAGCGTAGCGGAGGTAGAGCCAGTCTTCTAGTGCATGCGGAGCGGAGAGGTCGAGTGGGGGTGTAGGGAGAGATGAGGGTCTGGAGGTAGCTGGGTGCAGTCTGATCAAGGCATCTGTAGGCTAGTACAAGAGTCTTGAACTGGATGCGAGCGGTGATTGGGAGCCAGTGGAGCGAGCGGAGTAGTGGAGTAGCATGGGCGAAGCGAGGTAGAGAGAACACCAGGCGAGCAGCAGAGTTCTGGATGAGCTGGAGCGGACGGGTGGCGGACGCAGGGAGGCCAGCCAGGAGGGAGTTGCAGTAGTCTAGGCGGGAGAGTACCAGGGCCTGGACCAGGAGCTGGGTAGCATAGTTGGTGAGGAAGGGTCGGATTCTTCGGATGTTGCTCAGGAAGAATCTGCAAGTGCGTGCCAGAGTGGAGATGTGCTGGGAATAAGAGAGGCAGGGGTCCAGGGTGACTCCAAGGTTCTTAGCTGAGGAAGAGGGAGAGAGTGTGGTAGATTCCAGAGGAACAGAGATAGAGAGATCAGAGGAGGGGGAGGAGGAGGGAAAGAAAAGGAGGTCAGATTTAGAGAGGTTGAGTTTGAGGTGATGCGAGTGCATCCAGGAGGAAATAGCAGACAGACAGGTAGAGATACGGGAGGAGATGGTGGAGTCAGAGGTGGGGAAGGAGAGGAAAATCTGAGCATCATCAGCATAGAAATGGTATGAGAAACCATAGGATGCGATGAGGGGGCCCAGGGAGCGGGTGTAGAGAGAGAACAGGAGAGGACCCAAGACTGACCCTTGGGGGACTCCAGTTGAGAGAGGGTGAGGTGTGGAGGTTGCTCCACGCCAGGTTACCTGGTAAGTGCGGTTGGAGAGGTAGGAGGAGAACCAGGCCAGAGCAGTGCCAGAGATCCCCAGGTCAGCAAGAGAGTAGAATAGAGTGATCAACAGTGTCAAAGGCAGCAGAGAGGTCGAGGAGAATTAGGACAGAGGAGAGAGAGGCAGCTGTGGTTCTGCAGTGGAGCCGCCAGATCTGTGTTGTCCTCCGGCACTATAGGTCTGGTGGCATCGCTGTGGATCTGCAGTGCGAAAAATGACGGCTTGGCAGGAGCACGTTTCGGAGGACGCGTGTTCCAGCCGCCGTTTCCCAAGTCGGCGGGGGGGTTGCGAGCGGTGAGCCGAGGATACAGATAGAATAATTGGGCATACTAAATTGGGGAGAAAACCGGGGTAAAAAATTGGCGACGACTAAATTTATAAAAAATAAATAAAAATAAAAACACACAAAACGCCGGTGTGTCCAGGCAGTTAGGATGCTAAAAGTCATGGTGCAAACATAGATAATCAGTATAAAAATGTAGGTATTGATGAATGGGTTAACTTTGCGTTTGCTTTCTAGCCGTTCTGGCAAAATTGAGCTACAGTATTACATTGAAAGTCTTAAACATTAAACATTAACAAACATTAATGTGATTTCTACACTAAGTAGTCGTACTTTTAATTTAATACAAATTAAAGCTAGTAAGCTGTGTATTGCAGTGTTTTGTGGCAGACTGCAAGCACCAGCCAAAAGGGGAAGCTGCTCCAGATTTTCTATAGGTCATGCTAATCTCCTAAAGAAGTGGTATCTCGATTAGTGTCAATCTGTATTAATAAAATGAATAAGTAATATCCAAAACCATTTGTGTGTGTAATTTGTACACCAGAATGATTTTCCGTTTCAACATTACTCTTTTCCATTTGAAGTAGTTTCCATGTTTTTCCATTTCCTATTACTTGATATTTATGTTCTGGACTTTTACTTTCAAGCTACATTGTTCAAGTAAATGCCAATACGTTATTTATTGTTATTTGTATTTATTTAAAAAGTTAACAGAATTAAAAAAATATATAGCCCCGGATGCCCATATCTACCAATCGGTGAGCAGAGCCAAGAGTAGTTATTGGCTGCTGTTAAGTATCAATCAATAAATCCTGTCCAGTGTACTTTTGAAATTGAAACAAGTTTATAATCACAGAGTAAAAGTACACAAAATCAACCCTGCTGCTAGGCATATGCAAACACGCAAGCTGCGTACCCTAAATGCTCCGGGGGAAAAAAAACAAAAACAAAACAAAACAGGAAGTGGTAGTGTTCGCGCTGAAAATCATTCTCAATGAGAGAGTATACAGTACACCTTCGCTATAATGAGCCAGTTGGGGTCCAAGATCAGGGGTCTCCAATCCTGGTCCTGGAGGGCCGGTGTCTCTCCTGAATTTTGTTCCAACTGTACCCTAAATGACTTAATTGGATCAATTAAGTACTTATTAGAAATTAAATAATTTAAGGTACATCTGGAACAAAACCAGGAAGGACACCAGCCCTCCAGGACCAGGATTGGAGACCCCTGTTATAGATAGTTTTCACGGTGAAGAATTAATTTTACGGTCCGTGTCACGTTTTTCACGGCCGTGAAAAAGGTAGGGCCTTAGTAATGTACTGTGTAAGCAAAACCAACGTGGGCGAAACGCTTCTGAGCACTCTCGTATGTGTGGAGACGCAAAATAAAATTATCAGCCGGAGTTGTTGCTGTTGAAACTGAAGTTCCGTTGCAGGAAAGGGTAGGATACCTAATGTAGTGTTTCAAAAAATGACGATATAGTTGTATTTAACCTGTAGTATTTTGTACTTAATCATATCCTGATGTAACTATCACTATTTAATCATATCCTGATGTAACTATCACTATTATCTGCTGTATTATTGAATTGTGGTTTGTCACACTTGAACAAAAATTATTGTATTTCTTGCTCTTATTGTATTACTTGTATTGTAACACTTGAATATATTTGTATTTGCTTGCGATTGTAAGTCGCCCTGGATAAGGGCGTCTGCTAAGAAATAAATAATAATAATAATATTCACTGAAGATAAGGCAAATCTAAGTGGCTATGCAAAGTCATGTAAAGTTTTGATTAAAATATGACAGCAAAAAGTGAAATGCATCTCTGCAGTCACGGCATACTGGAAGGGACGACTGCTTTCACTAGCAGAAGCTGGGTCAGGTAATTCATAAATCGTAACCAACAGCAAATTTGAAAAAAATGAGAGATTGAATTATTTCCATGTGACTAGGCTGTAATGTTAATGTAGTTTTCAAAGCTTTGTTTATTTTCTCCTTTGAACAGTGGGGTTGATTTTTTTTCTTTCTTTTTTTTTTTTTTCCTTTTTTAATTTACCGTTATGTTACACTGGAAATTTGTCAGACTTTACACACAAGGCAAAGGCTAGTGATGGCAGGAATATGAAAGACGTACTTCAAAATGTGTATTTAACTTGTTTAGAATGCAATAATATGTTGTAAGTGCTTGTTTTCTTTCATGGTCCTGGATGGTGACAACAGCTAAAATAAGGCCTGTTTAATTATTTGTATGAATAAAGCTTCTCCTTTTCCATGATGGCTTCCCAAATGTCAGTTTGTTTAACCACTTGTAGTCTGGACGTCGCGAGTTCGAGTCCAGGCTATTCCTTTGCTGACCGAGGACGGGAGCTTCCAGGGGGCGGCACTCAACTGGCCGAGCGGCGCCCGGGGGGAGGGAGGGTTAGGTCGGCCAGGGTGTCTTCGGCTCACCGCGCACCAGCGACCCCTGAAGTCTGGCCGGGCGCCTGCGGGCTTGCTTGTAAGCTGCCCGAGAGCTGCGTTGTCCTCCGACACTGTAGCTCTTGGGTGGCTGCATGGTGAGTCCGCAGTGTGAAAAAAAGCGGTCGGCTGAAGGCACACGCTTCGGAGGACAGCGTGTGTTCGTCTTTCCACTCCAGAGTCAGCGCAGGGGTGGTAGCGGTGAGCTGAGCATAATAAAATAATTGGCGATTCCAAATAGGGATAAAATAATAAAAAATAATTGGTAAATGTATTTAAAATTTTAAAAAAAACAAAAAAACATTTAGCAATTAGAAATTAAGCAATACTGGTATTTAGCCAGTGTTGCCAATGTGGTTGGGGTGTTCAATACAGTTTTTTGAATGCATGAGATTGTACCATGGTCTGTATCTTAATGGTTGTTTACTGATTATACAGTACAGTACATCGGTTATGTTTTGCTTGTGAGAATTATTGAAATATTAACTCAAGCATGAACTGAAATGGAAAATAAAATACATATAAATAAAGGAGTAAAGCAACTTGAATTCAGTGCAGTAAACAATTATTATTATAATTCAGTATGTGGTCAGCTATTACCCACAGCAATGTTCAGTTGCGCAATGTGACATGAACAGGTGCTTGTGAACAACTGTAAGCTACAGCTAAGAGCAGGAAATAAATACAGGGTCTAACCTGAAATGTGTATACAGGTACCCTGTCTGTTGTTTTCTGGTAGTAGGGTATGGTACTTCAGCTGACGTGACCACTTAAGAAAGGCATAAGATCCTGGAATTTCATACATGCAAGTTCCCGGATGGCCAAACTAAGTTGAAAAACATTATTGCCGTTCTATAATTTCAAAGATGACTTTCAAAGTTCAAATTCACATACATAATTTCCTATTCCAGGTTGTAGATCCCTCCTGTCTGTTGACTTGTCATTCATGTAATCATTGTTCTAGGAATCCGTAAGACTGGTTTCTAAAGGGTTCATCATTTCACCAGCACCAAGCTCACAGTCTCATGATCAAACTGGGAGAGTTCCCCATTGCAGCCTAAAATCCTTACTGACAAATACAGAGCAAAGCACTGCATCAGCAGCAGAAAAGATATAAAGGATTCAAGATGACATACTTGGCCATTTATGGTTCAAGGAATATCTTAAAACTGTGACATTCACCATCATCAAGCCCATAACGTTTCAAGTTGTCAATATATATATATATATATATATATATATATAAAATTCTTTCCATTGATGATTTACAAACTGTACTCTGCATATAAGCAGTTATAGGGTGACAAATAAGAGTGACACGGGAATGAAACTTCAGTCCTGTCCTGTCAAAAATAATCCCATCCCATCCCGTCCTGTGATATACAGAGATCAACTATTATTTGGAGGTACAGATATTTTTGTATTTATATGTAAAATTAGGGTTTAATCCACGGACATCACTGTCCCTCCGGTCCATCCGCGTTGCTGTTGTAGGAGTCTCTCTCCAAGTTTGACCCTTCTGATTCGGAGGCATACGGCTCGTTTTCTCGCTCTATGTCAGATCCATCACTACATGATTCACATTCAAGAGGTGTCTGAAACCTGGTAAATTTAGGCTGCTCTCCATACTGGCAGATGCAAGTAGCATGAGGTTATCTCCCTCTGTGACGTCACAGTCTACTGGCCCCAAACCAGGAAATGGAGATCACCCTATGTATTTCTGGGTATTATTTGATTAATTGTAACGTGATTAAACATAATCTGGTAAAATGAATGTGACTATATGTTCAAGTGAGACCTGTTAATATTATTATTTATGTTTTTGATATGTAATATGGAATGAATGTTACTACCTAGTAACAATTACTTCCAATGCCCAGATAAAAACTTCAAAAAATTGTATGTTGCCAGTCGTATGTCAAATCCAGCCCAACAGAAGATTTCCTTTTTTATTTTAGATTTAAAGTCACGTCCCCGGAGCACTTAACAACATTACCGCACATGGGAATGCAATGCTCTTGGGAGGCGGGTATATCTGATCTTGGTAAGGGCAACTCCATCCCAGCTCTCTGTCTGTATATAGCCCAAACATTAAAGCTGCCAATTCAAGGAAAGTGTTAGAAAGATACTCCTATGAGTATATGTGGCTATATTGTTTCCATGGGATATTAAGACGTCTGAAATTCACAAAATAAATAAATTGTAGGCCTGAATGTATCAACCACACCTATTGTAGTTACTAAAGCTAGGAATTTGGGAGTGATTATTGATAATCACCTTTTGTTTATTAATCAGGTGGTTAGTTCTTCTACTTTTCTCTTGCGTAATTTTAAAAGTTATTAAACCATTTTTGCCAGGTTCCCTTTTTCGGACAGTTGTGCAAACACTTTTAAGCCCAAAGCTGGACTACTGCAACTCCTTCTATTCAGGCCTTCCTGTGGTCCAGCTTAATAGACTTCAGAGGATTCAAAACATGGCAGCTCGCCTTGTGTCTGGGACTCCGCTGCGCTCCCTCGTCACTCCGGTTCTGACGAGCTACATTGGCTCCCAGTCCGTGAAAGAATAGATTTTAAGATCCTTTGCATTGTTTATAAAGCGTTAAATGGAGTTGGACCAGCCTACCTTCAAGCTGTTTTTCCTGCTGGAATTAATACTTTCCAATGGTTCCCTCCATATTTCTCCTCCTCTGTATTCCCGAGTTAATTTTGGGGGCCGCACCTTTCAGGCCAGAGCAGCTCATTTATGGAGTTTGGTGCCAGTGGAAATTAGAACCTCTTCTAGCCTCCTTAAGTTTAGAAAGCAATTAAAAACTTTGCTTTATCAAAGAACATTTGTGTAACTTTAAAGAAGCTGGAATGGTTTCGATAATTTAATACATGTTTTGAAAGTATATGATTTTGTGCAATATATTTACGTTGTACTGTACTGTGTGATTTTATATTTATGCAGTACTATGTTTTTATATATGGTACTATGTGTTAAATGATCTGAATGTTTTTTGCCTTGTACAGTGCTCCGATGCCAATTGGCGAGTGCCGCTATATAAAAATTTTAAATAAATAAATTAAACAAGGTGCCTGGAAGATTCCAAGACTTGTTTGTGTTCTACCACACTAAGCCCATTCATGAAGTGCTGACTCCAGACTGTAATGCCCTCATCTGTCAAACTGGCAAAGTACAATCATACGCTTATGACTAAACACTGTGGCCGTTATACACAACACTCTTATTCAGAGATATTACTGAATCTTACCACTGCTTTTTTAATGCTAAATGAGACCTATGTTTTACATAAGCAAACGATCTGACAAAACTGCCTGCTTATCATTTGGGAAGTGTTTTCAGTTGTAGTGCTTTACAACGTGTTACATAATTTAATACACTGTTCTTTAAAAAAAAAAAATAATAATAATACTTTTGGTACATGCCTCCAAGTATTTGGACAAAATAATTGTTTGTCATCCTAGTAGAAATTAATGTGCTTTACAGGTTAATTCACATAAATACGCATTCAGTAATGTGGCACACTATTGAGAAAACAGAAAAGCAACCCTATATGGCCTGCAATTCTAGCACCTTCCCTGAGCTCAGGTTTTTTTCTTGCCACTTTCTCTCAAACATCCACCATGTGCTATGACAAAGTGTCTCACTGTACGGCAACTGGATTTACAAAAGTGAGAGAAATTATGATGGCTGCACTTAACTGATGGGAGGAGTCACCTTACGTTAAAAGAAAGATACACCACATTTATTCTTCGCCCACTTGGTGCAAATGTAACTTTGTCTCCTACATAACCATGTTTGTTTTAAAAGTCTGTTCTGTCAACATGAGTCCTAGAGAGATACCCTACTGCTTGTTATTGCTGTACTTCATTCTTAACAGCAGAAGGGATAGTGAGTGCAGGGTTTGGACGTGATGAAAGAAGTGCCTGAGTTAAAATGTAGACCAGAAATCCGTACATTTAGTTTTATTGTAGGCCTGAATGTATCGAGGTGCCTGGAAAACTCCCCAAGTCTTGTCTGTATTCCACCACACTAAAGAAGGGCCTGAGGTAAAACATACTCTGCAGAGTATACACAATAAACAGCAGTGACAGCAAACTTTTAATACTTTCAACCCTATTTAAGCAGCCCGGATCTGGCTGCGGTTGTGTCTTTTGTGCAACCAAACTACCTCATAATAACCTGCAATGTACTAGCTGCAAACAACATGTTTGCCTTACAAGTAGCTTGTTTAAGAACATTCAGATTTACACTTAAGGGTTTAATAAACACTGTTCTGCCTTACAGTATTTATTTTCACAGTGGAGAACAAAAAGAATTGCTAACCTCATCAGTTGGGAATAGGTCTTGGTTTTCACTGCTGATTTGGTTTTCAATTAAACTACCTAAAGAAAGACAGCAAGGGCCTCACAGTATTTAGGGTCATTATTGGTCGCAGTTATATCTCTATGCAGAAAGTTACAGCTGGGGGAGTGGGTCGGTGCAATAGGTCTGCATGATCCTGTCTTATCTTGCCCTCCAGGCTTTCCACATAGCCCCTGTTGCCAGCACTTTTTAGTAGAGACTAAAGAGCACAAGTGAATGCAGTATTTTCCAGTACAGTAAAGCACAGTGCTTCTGGGTTAATATTAAGACAAGTCCCAACTTTCCAAAACACGAGGCTACGTTTCTGTCTCACCGCAGCAGTCTTCTAATAAAAAGTGTTAATCCTAATTTATAGGAAGTCTTTGGGTGAATGGGAAGAGAAAAACGTAGAGAAGAATGAAGCCCCCAAAAAACAGGTTCTTTTAACCTTTTGGTGTTACCTGAGGGTTGCATTCTTAAGAGTTTTTCTTCCAATAATAATGGTTAAAAAAATAAATAAAAATACTTACCCTGAACAGACTTTGCCTTTTTGTTACCTGGAGCGTGTCTGCAGCCTTCCGCAGATATGTGTTTCTCATCTCGCAGCAGGGTTTAAAGATGGAAGGCTCCATTTATTTAGATAGAAGGATTTATTGGATCGCAAATATTGGGATCTTCTGCATTGGAAGCCCATTTCTGGGAAATAAAAATAAAATAAAGAATTACCCAAGGTGTTTGTTATTGAGCAGCACTAGACTCTATTGGGCCTGCTCCTGCTAGTCTTTCTCTAATTATCGTTTAACTTCTCTCTCCTAACCTGGTTCTCTGTCTGCCAAAATTAATGCGATTTGTATTTTTTTGTTTAGTAATCTTTTATTTCTGCTTGGTTTTTTGTTTCTAATTAATTGTAATTCGTGATTATCTGCACTTCAAGCGCCATTTTGTCTCATCTTGTGTGTTCTGAGGAAGACTGTGAAGTTTCTCTAGTCTTACTTGCTCCATTATGGTATATGAATGATACTACTACCCTTTAGATGGTATGGTACAAGTTGACCATGAATAATGAGATATTCAATGGTTTCTACGGGAAGGCTTTTATTTATTATATCATTATATTCAAAGCCATCTTCAAATGCCATTTATACTCTACAATCCGTCATGGAAACACCACAGTAGGCCTCATGTTTCCAAGGCAGAAGACGAATTTGGAGACTGCTTGAATTGTTCTGGAGGCTTATGCGAGATGAGGTTGACTTGACACACCAGGCTGTTGAAGCCTCCCTTCTCTTTAGATCATGCCATTTACTTGATGCTGTCCTGTCGCCTGAAGGCAATTCAAGCAGGAGTTTCCTGAACTGAACTGTTCTCTTTCAGCCTGTTCCACAGCTTTTAGTCTGTGCTATGGAGAATGTAGAGATTCACATTATTGTAGTATAGTTATAAGGTGACGTATTGTGTTACTGACCTTTTCAAAATGGGAAGGAACTTGGGGGACAATCACTTTTAAGCCTGTGGCCAAAGCAGCATTGTATCTTGAATCTTGAAAGCGGAAAGTTAACGTGGAGCCAATTGGAGTCACATGTACGGCAGATTGCTGTCTCGATCAAACACGTTTTTCAACTAAAACGCTGCTGTGAGGCACTTGTAACTTATTTCAACAGTGCATTATCATTTTTCAACCTCACCCAGGGAAGAACATAAAAAAAATGCCAAGCTTAACCCTTCCGCTCCGGTGAACATTCTACCTGTTTGAGATCTAACTGACATAACGTGACTTTCAGCTTGTGTATCAGGGCAAATAGCCACCAAAAGTATACTGTATTATACCTAGGGCTTCTGTATGTATTATACCTAGGGATTAATTGTATTTTTCGGTGCTTATTTTGAGCTATTTTTGAGTTATCTGTAAATCGTTTTTTTTGGGGCTTTCGTTTTTTATATACTGTATGAAATTAGTGTTTTCGGTTACTTTACAAAATACTTGAGCATTTTCTTTTCTGTCAAAATATGTATGGTAGTAACTTGACAGTACTTGTACACTTAAGTTGTACCTTCTTTCTTTTGGTGTCTTCCACAATGAAATCCCTATGGTCACGTTCACATTCATATGGGTTTTTTGTGTGTAGGCATTTTTTTTACATTTCGCCACAATTCTGTTTTAAATCCTCTGTATCTTAACTGCAATACAGCTTGAAATCCTGCTAACAAGCCGCCATCCTGATTGTAATCTCATTTAAAATCTTGCAAGCGGAGTCTCCAATCGAAATGTAGGAATGTGCTGTCACTCAGTAGTGGGGCGGGTTTAAAGTATTGAGAACGAATCAATGATAGATGCAAGCCAGGAAGACAGGACATTGTCCAGCAGCACTGGGAAATGTATTTATTATTAGGTTTTATTTTTTAATGTGAATAGGGTAAAGTCAACGTGAATTGATTAGCCATTTCCACAGTTTTTTCTGGTGTTTATTGGCTATCCACCAATTTCATTTTTTTTGTATCGGGGGTGTTTTATCGGTTAAAACCGAAAATCAGAAGACCTAATTATACCTTTTTAATCAGCTGAGACATCTGAAGATTATTAAGAGTAATGTTTTCACTCTATGATGAAATATTCCTAGTGTTTCTGCATTTTCAGTTTTTATCTTAACACATTTTTCCCAGGAATTTTTCAGAGTTTATTTTACATATATTAAAATAGGGATAAAATTGGTAAAAATGTGTTTTTAATTGAAACATTGGTAAAAATCGTGGGTGGGGGGTGGGGGAGATACACACTTTACATGTGGAATATGATGCATAGCAATTCTGATTAAGTTTAATGTCCGTGGGATGTATGATGAAGCAGAATCTGTGCAAAGCAAGGCCACATTTTCCCAAGTTACCTGGTACTTTGAGAACATTTGGGCAATTGCTAGGCTGACAGAGCTAGTATCTGCAGATGGTATGAACGCAACATCAGCACAAAACAAGCCAGGTTTATTTACCTTGAAATCATAAAAAGAAAAGAAAATTGGGACTGGATGGTCAAAGGCATTGGGGACATCGCGTCAATCACACTGGACATTTCCATCAATGCGTTCCATAACTTTACCAAGTCCCAACTAAAGCATCATCATTTTCTGTTACTATTAAGATTGTCTGCATTAGGCAGTGTTTAGCTGATGGACAATACTGTTGCACAAAGTTACCAATACATACCCCTCTGCAATAAACAGTGGCGGTCCAGCAAAGCACAGAGCTCTGACAAACTCATTAACACAGTCATTCTGCGCTCTCTTTTATTAAAGTGTGTGTAAAATGTTTTGTGTTGTTTTAGTTAATTATGTCGCTTACTATCAGTATATTCTTTTATTCTGTCAGCGTGAACATATACCTCAATGCATCCTTATTTGGCCCTCTTCTGCTATTTGGCTTTTTATATACTTCGAACTGATTTACATTTTATGCCCATTCCGCATCCACTCAAAATACTATATTTCCACGTATTTCAATTTAGTTTTTGATCAAGCTCGTTACTACACCCAGGACATGCCACAATAATTGGACCTTGATTGGTCATTGGCCAACAGAATCAGGTGATTATGTGTTTGTGAAGCAACAGAGAACCAATCACGTGTGACATTTGAACATTATTTGATCATCTGTCTAAACGTACATGCTGTATCCTAGGATACAGTGTAGGGCTGCTTATTACAATGTCGAAGTCAAAATAAAACATTATTCTAATCAAAATATTGTGTATTTCCTAAAGTACAGTACTGGGAAAATACTGAATAGCAGACTAAAAATTGGGTATAAATCAGTAAAAAATGATCCTGTAATGTTCTGGTAAAATTTGGAATAAACCTGAAATGCGGAACACTAAATATACCTAGTTTGAATGTAAAAAATAAGTTTTAAAATGTACTCAAATTATTTTTTCTTTAGAAATGTCTCCATGAGTGTAATTTAGGGATCGCCTACCTAAAAGCTGTATCAGTATCAGGAATTAGGATCAGAAATAATTGAATAAATACCGTGTCTAGTTTTCATTTTACACCAAATAGTTTGAGTGGTGCGTAATGTGAAGAAGTTCGCCATCAGGTAGATCTGTCAACTCATCAACAGTTTCCGTAATAACAAAAATAAAATAAAATAATAAAATGATGGTTGTTGGTAAACATTCTTGGTGAAGTAAAGCAATTTGGTATGATCTGTTTGGAGAGTTATCTGTTTATCCTATGAATATTTCACTACCGTTAATAGTTTATTAATTTCTTTTTGGGTTTATAAACATTTTGGATTATTTAGTCTTATTTCTGGTACTTGTGATTACCAAATCGCCCCCACAAAAAACAAAAAAAAACTCACTTGTCTAGCTTTCTGTATATCTAACTTTACTTTTTTTTGAAAGTATATAAAACCATCCCTGATTGGTTGTTGGAGCCTTTGGAGATGTCAGTCATTTGGTAAGCAACCAATGGTTGTTTAAAATGGCTTAAAATGGGCGTCTAACATCACCATTACATCATTCATTCATATATGAGCGATTTCTAGCGCCGCCGTAGCGGAAGAGTTAAATCTGTGTCAAACAGGAACGTTATCTTTTGTATTTAACTTGTTCCAACAGTAAAAGTTTAAACAGAGGGCAGCTGTAACAGCCTTGAAAGGTCTATCTCTGTTCCTCTGGAATCTACTACACTCTCTCCCTCTTCCTCCGCTAAGAACCTCGGAGTCACCCTGGACCCCTGCCTCTCTTATTCCCAGCACATCTCCACTCTGGCACGCACTTGCCGATTCTTCCTGAGCAACATCCGAAGAATCTGACCCTTCCTCACCAGCTACGCTACCCAGCTCCTGGTCCAGGCCCTGGTACTCTCCCGCCTAGACTACTGCAACTCCCTCCTGGCTGGCCTCCCTGCGTCCGCCACCCGTCCTCTCCAGCTCATCCAGAACTCTGCTGCCCGCCTGGTGTTCTCTCTGCCTCGCTTCGCCCACGCTACTCCACTACTCCGCTCACTCCACTGGCTCCCGATCACCGCTCGCATCCAGTTCAAGACTCTTGTACTAGCCTACAGATGCCTTGACCAGACTGCACCCAGCTTCCTCCAGACCCTCATCTCTCCCTACACCCCCACTCAACCTCTCCACTCCGCCTGCACTAGAAGACTGGCTCTACCTCCGCTAAGCTCCCCTGCCTCCAGAGCCCGCTCCTTCTCTACCCTTGCTCCGCAGTGGTGGAATGACCTTCCTACAGATGTCAGGACTGCCCAGTCCCTGACCACATTCTGGTGCCTCCTTAAGACTCACCTCTTCAAACAGCACCTGTAGAACTCCTCTGTTTGTATCCTGGGACACTATCACCTTTCATTTAAATGTGCTTTATTTTGCTCTTATCTGCCCCCTATTTTACTGCATTTAATCCTGTACTTCAGAATACTGTAATTTGCCAAGTGTTTAACCTGTAGTATTTTGTATTTAATCATATCCTGATGTAACTATCAGTATTATCTGCTGTATTATTGAATTGTGGTTTGTCACACTTGTACTTTGCTTGAACAAAAGTTATTATTTTTCTTGCTCTTATTGTATTACTTAACACTTAATGTATTTGCTTACGATTGTAAGTCGCCCTGGATAAGGGCGTCTGCTAAGAAATAAATAATAATAATAATAATAATAATTTGGAGTGAATGTGGTCAATATGCATTCATGTGTTTTTTGGGGTTTTTTTTTTTTTTAAATATCCAAAGTTTGATATGAGTTGTTTGATAGGTAAATTTACCGGTAGTATCAATCTCAAAACTTTTGTACTTAAAGATTATCTACCGTGAGTCAATAAAATACAGTATTCAAAATACAGCTGTTGTACAGTTATTTAAATCAGGGTCTTAATGTGCATTAAAAAAAAAAAAAAAAAAAACTTTCACCCTTGTTCAAAAAAAGTTTCCTCAGGTTACACAATTCTTGTTGTAGTTTGTCGTACTGCTACAGTACCTGAGTCCCTAGTTCATGTTTTAACAAGTCCCTGCCGTCTAGACCATCATGAAAATTATCCCCGTTGTGATGCAAACGTTAAAGTACCAAAAGTTGTAGATGCTTTGCATATGGCAAATTATATATTTATTTTGTATTTGCTTACCCTAATGTTATTCAATGTTATGTAAACTCAGCTAAGACCAAGTAAACCCGGATGTACAAATGAGAAAAATAACCTGTGTTTGGTGGCGCTGTGAGCTAATTCTCAAACCTTCTAACTGAAAGCCTGGGTTTGCATCCAAGCCAAACTATCAAAAAAAGCTGCCTGAATGTGTTTAATTAAATGCATAATTAACTTTAAATGCCATAGCGTATTTTTACGATGAGCCCAAAATTAATTATATTATCATTTGTCTAAAATACAAATAAACAACAAGTTTACTAAAGCCTTCATTGCAAGTCTAACAGTCCTGTTTTGCTTCCACACAGTGGTTCCAGTCATTCTGAAGGCCCTGACCTATGACGAGAAGCGGGGTGCTTGCAGTGTGGGCTCCAATGTCCGAGACGCTGCCTGCTAAGTGTGCTGGGCCTTTGCGCGTGCCTATGACCCACTGGAACTTCAGCCGTTTGTTACTCCCATTGCCTGGTAAGACCCCTTCAGGAAATTTTAAGATTATTTTTTTTCAATGTCTTCATAATCTTAATGAATAACATGAAATGTTTGCCTGCTTGACTAGGGATGATTCGATATGACTGTTTCTTCTCATCACGCCTCAGTGGACCCTACTGGCCACATGCCTTGTGAGCTCAGCCTTTGTCCTGGTAGTTCGCTGCCATCCGTTCTCGAGTTCCTGAGTGTCAAAGAGGAAATTGTCTTGGTCGTGGGATTGGAGGTCACCCACTGAACTTCGAGTTCTCCTGAGCTGTGTAGGGAATTGCTGCGGTGAGGGAGAAAATAATTGAGGAGAAAATTGCTGGTAAAAAAATTGGGCACTAAAAAATATATTTAAAAATGTTCAGTTATTCATTAAGTATAAGCCAGTAAATGCACAGGGTTCAAATTAATGAACTGTCTTTATGAATACAGGCATTAGATCATTTTACCTCAGAAAATCATTTTACCTCAGAAATGTGCTGGCAATAAAATACCTGTTTAAACAAACTACCCACCGATTATACAATCAGGTCCAGAGGTTTCTCACAAAGTCAGCTTTAAACAAAAGCTAATTCTGCCTGTTAAAACAAAATTGAAGTTCTTACTTTGCCTTGACTGTGTTTGGATAACACCGTAGTGCCTTGCTAATATAACAAAGCAGGTATTGAAACGTTAGTGTGTAAGCCAGTGCTCTCACCTCGGGACTCTGCAGAGGTGCTGACAGATTTCTGGAAGCTTCCCTGGGTTTGAGATCACTCTGTTTTGCAGTATGTCTGACATCTTAATCCAGTTTTCCTAAACCACCTTGGCGTCTAATACTCGAGATGAGAATCAGGATACGTTTCCCCATTGTTTTCAACAACGTATCCTGACTCTCTTGTTTTAAGAAATATTTTAGTAGGAAAATATATATATATATATATATTAATATTCTGTGACATCCGAAAGAGCAAGTACATAATTTGTTATGTTCCCTATTTTTTTATGCTATTTGCAGTAGTAGTACTGAGTGCTGTTGCTCAGAGCTGTATTGATGATTATTAATTTTTTTGTATGGCCTGGGAAATTTCTTCTGAACTGTTTTGAAAAGCCCAACTACCTTCCTTGACCCCTAAACGTCAAAAAATCTAAAACATTTTTATCAACTCTGATCTACAACATGGAATGGGAAATGGGATCGTGCAAACATTTCATAGCACCACCTCAGGGCATAGGAAAAAAAATCTATTGAAATCGAGCAAGTTAGAACTTATTTGTTACATGCCAAATGCATTATTAATATGGGATATTGATCTGATTTCTATTTGATTCTGTTATAGCAAAACAGAAAGATGTAATTGCTGATGTTGAAATTTTAACCTACATCAAACAGTTACAGCAGGTGCATTTTGAGTCAGGTGCATTGCGTTCCTGTGGCCATACCTAATTCTTTCGTATTACTTGGGCATAACCTGTTTTCACCATGAAACATTTACTGCTTCATTCCTATACTCTGAATATCCTTAAGGAATACTTTCATGGGCAATGGAAGTTTTGTCATGCTGGTTCAATGAAGAATTTCAGATTTTGGAAAATTTTACGAAGCTGTATAAATTCTCAAGTATATGCGTTTCTAGTCGTATCAGAATTTGATTCCAAGAAACATCAAATACACAATGTTCAAGACATAACATCCAAGTCTTTAAAAGTGTAGTACCCCGTACAATTTAACATATTTAGAAGTTTCTTTAAAATATCAGCCCCATAGGTATGTGTTGTAAAATGTTGTTATTATCATTTGGGGGGGGGACAAAAGGATTGCTTTTGTAATTAACATACCCTTATGATACCCTTGTCATTTTGCAGGTTCTCCTGTGGTTGTTCTATTTGTGTACCTGATGCATTTACCATGTCGGATATTCGCTCATAATTAAAATTTGTTCAGATAGTTGTTCGTTTTCAAAAAGTAATAAAAGCCATTACAGTCAGCACTCGGATATGCGTTACCCAGATACATGTCAGTCGAGTTTTACCGCCCTTGTATTAAGAATAAAATCATTCCCCATTATATATATGTAACAAATTAATGCACTTACCCGTCACATGCGATTTCCAACTCCATCACCAGTTTTCTGATACAAAGCCCATCTCCTCAATGTTACAATTTATCTGAATATCCATCACAACCCGCATTTATTTATTTATTTATTTATTTATTTTAATTTATTCTCTCTAATGCCAAGTCAGTCTATATTGTGTAGTTACACAGCGCTTCCTTCAGTTTCCCCTGACGAAAGTGCAGCCAAAACAAAGTGAATGAGACAAGCTAGGGTAATGTAACAGTTAATCATTAAACAGTTTTAGATCCTGTGATGTATTTTTTTTTTTATCTGATCTTTTGTTGCTTTTGTGCATTTTCATTTACAAGTGAACGGTGACATTAGGGCCTTATCGAGCACTATATTTTGCAATTTTGAATACTGACTTTAGATACTGTTTTAATTCTGGATTTTTTTTTATTTCAATCAATCAATCTTTATTTTAGTGCCTTTCATAGTGGACCACCATCACAAAGTGCCAATTTTTAATCTTTTGGTTTCACGTCTCATGTTTTACACAGTTCTGTGCATGGATAACATTTAGATTTCATTTTGCTGTTAGGTTGTTAATGGTAAATTTTACATACTGCTACAATACGTACCGGATTTAAAAGTATGTACTGTATTACAGTTAACATGTCGTCTCTAGTTTTGGCAAGTGATATTTTCAGAATCATGTTGTTCTGAATTAAAATACTACTTCTGTTTAAAATATAGTACTGTACCAACAAAACTAATACAGTACATCTAAATGGAAGCCTACTTATTTTAAAACAGTCCTTTCAGATATATATATATATATATATATATATATATATATATATATATATATATATATATATATTATTTTTTTTTTTTTTATATTGTCCGTTTTGCAGGGAACACAAAAAAGATACAAGGGTTTGGAACAGGCCAAAATGAAATAAGATATGCGTCACTTGCGTTTAACCGTCACTGAAGTTTTATAGGGTCGGATTTGTGAGTGCTGACTGTATATTGATCAGAACACAGGTAGAGACCGCATAACAGCAGGTGCAGGGGGGGCGTGGCTCATGTGTGTGCCTGTGTTTTTGCAAGACGATATAGTAACACGTCAAAGTAGAAAAATATCACAGGAGTAAAGAATACGTTGTGTAGGCCTTAATTTACCCCAGTGAATTAACTACAAAACAATGGATGCCAAATAGCAGTTCTAGTTAAACGTTGTTTTGTTTATTCCCAAAATAAATAGTACACAAAGTTGACACCACATTTCAGAGGTCACGTTTAGACAGAATTCTGTGTTATATAAGCAGGACATTTTAGTAAAACGCAAAAAAGTAACAGTAGTGCGTTTCTAAAACACAGATGTAAAGGACAACAGATCCCCTTTTCATCCCTATCCAATAATTCAGTTAATATTACGAAGTAGTTTTATGCAATGCAACGTGTAAAAATGGTTCCACTGCTCCCTGCATCATCTTTTTTTTTTTTTATATATATATATAAAAACTGCGGAGGTCTCAGTATCCCATGTAGCACTGCACACATCGTTTTGGAATCGTAACTATATTACTACGCTAAAATGACAGTCGGACTGGGTGCCCGTCTACAAGTTTGTGGCAGGCTGCAGGAAGATTAAATAAAGTGTCTGTTGGTTCTAGCGGGGTGTTGGGTCTTGTCTCTCGGTGAGCCCTGTTAACCATGACGCAGTTCAAGGAGTGTGTGCACTGTGGGAGTTCACGTCAGTTTCGTCTCCCCTCGGGTGCTGGGTTATTGTGCTGTGAGAGAAAAAAAAGGTATAGGGCGTGGGTGTTGGGCTGAGCTACGAGTCAGAGATAGCGTGCCCCAGGCCAAGCTTGTTCAGCAGCACAAGCAGCTTTACTGCATGGCTGTGAGCTATGTCTCCTACACAGTTTAAATATTTGAGTTAACTTCCTTGTTCTTTGCATTTGAATTATAATCGTGCCCTTCTTTAAACCCCTGTACTTTATAAGACAGAAGGAAGGAAGGACAGAAAGACAGACGGCAGGACAGGCGGCAGCACAGAAAGACAGAAGGAAGGAAGAAAGAATGTAAATCAGTGTCCACATTTAGTTGTAAAGACACAAGCTTACCTCCCCTTGAAACCGGCTTGCTTCTGGTAGGCTGGCAATGGTGAGATGAGCTGTACATTCCTTCAGTCAATTGACAAGTAACACATGGAAAGATTGAGATAATCCTAGAACAGCAGATGACCACAAACATAACATACACTTTGGTTTTATATACAGTACCGGTATTATAGTTTTGAAAGTGTATCCACAGAAAAACAACAATATGACGGATATGGTGGAAGGTGATAAACAAAATAAGTAATTATAGGCAATAACACATTCATTTCAAAGGGTTATGTGATGTTCTCTTTAAACTTATTATTTTTGTTTTTAATTTCAAATAGCCATTGTATAATTGCAGTATGGCATAGCATGGTAGGTAAACTATGATAAATGAATAGTATAACCATGAAAAAAAAAAACTGTTACTGTGCTAAATTTGCTGTTGTAACGTTTCAGATATTTTGGGATTGTGTGTATTTGTTTCTTTCGGTTGTTTAAACTGAGTAGGCCAACATTGTGCTTTGAATTGTAGTAAAACTGCTGTGATTTAATTAGCACTTACTATTGTTTATTCAGTAGGCCTGCATCTTAGAAAGTTAAAAAAAAAAAAAAAAAATCAACCATGACTTGGATAAAAAAATATATTTGTGGGCACCCATGACTGTAATAGGTACTTGGGTAATTACTTTTAATCTAGCAAGAAACAGCCTTTTTGCAAGTCTTAACATGCTGAAGTGTCTTAAAAGGCAACCTGACTTGTTCTTCCCACCCTCTGATAGTTTCTCTCTGGGCGGACAAACCTATTGTCTTGAATTCTGAGAACACTGCAGTTTAAAAAACAAATCAGTCGTATCTGTGCTGAAGTTTCGATTGAATTTGGTGCTTGCCAGCTTTCACGCTGGCTCTTGCATTGTTACATCAGATCTTGGCACATTTCAATTTAAAGCAGAAGAGGGTTTATTTCTAGCCAGGTTATCTTGCTTCAAGAGTGAGGAAATTAGGGGTAGGACTGTGGTGAGAACTGGAAGTTTATGTAGAGGTGAGGGCTCTTAGGGTAAACTCTTTTTGCACCTGTTCTGTGCCAGTGACATTCTCCCACGAGCACCAGATATGTCCCTTTCAAACCCACGCGAGTCATATATAAGAATGTATTTTTTTTTTTCACAGTTGTCACAAATTTCACGATTTTCCATAAAATGTACTCACTGCCATGTAATATATTATTCCCCGTGAAAATTCCCATTTCAGAATGTAAATATATATATATTTTTTATCCCTACCTGTTGCACTGCCTTTGGGAACCTGGCAGCCGGTTTAGTTTGCATCTGGTAAGTGATTGAACACACTGCATAAAGCTGCGCGATTTATGTTTACTTCTTCAAAATGACACTTTAATATAGGATAATTTTATTCAAATCATATTTTTGTTTAAGAGAAAGGGGGGAAATTAAGTCAGAACAACTCCTAATAAACTGCAAGATGATTGAATATTAAACGTATCTAAAATAACAACGTTCTCAAAATCCAAGTATGAAACTATTTTCATGGTCAAGGTTCTTATGGTCAAGGACTGCCTCCCAAGTGTAAATGTGGTTATTTGGCTTTGCACTTAAGCCTCATTGATTATTGCTTGCATGCACAGCCGACATGACTAATTTCTTACAATGCTGGTGCAGACAGCCACCTAATCCTCCTTTTGTGTGAGGAACACGCAAGGCTGTCGCCCAGGAAAATGGTTATTGTTTTCTGTGGCCAGCCTGTTTACATCACTGTTTTCAAAACAATAGAGCTATGGCCAAAGGTTTTGTATCACCCTATGGAACTAATTTTGCTTCATAGTCAAATGAAACTTGCTGAATAATGTTATGTTAACATAGTGAATTACATACCACTACAGCGATGGTCAAAAGGTTTGAATCGCCTAGAATTTTATGTATATATTAACAGCAAAATTAGTTAATTCTGTAGGGGGACTTTTGGCCATAACTTATGTCTCACTCCTAAAGCTATAGGTGCAAAACTTGGCCATAACTGTATAGATAGTGAAGAGTCAGATCTGACTTTGTAAGAGGGTGTACGGTAGATGCTCAGTTGGCAGGTGCTTCCAGGAGTAAACAAGCTATTTATACTACCTGCTCAAAAGGACACAAAAAATATAATAATAAATAATTCCACACCACATCTTTCAATAGCCCTGAACATGTTTAAAGTGAAAGCCTTTTATTAACACCTGTACCTTTATCGACGAACACATATTTTGCATTTTATAAAAATGCTATCTGATGGTGTTGCCATTTTATTTGGTTCTCTGGAAGGCTCATTTTAAATAACAGGTATTTCCTCTGTGACTGATTATTTAGAAAACTACAGGTAGTTGTTTTCATACAGTAGAAAGTGTCTTGCAACACTTGCAAAAACTGAAAAAATGAACATTGATATGTAGTTTTTTAAATATATATATTATTCCTGTACTCATTTATTATGTTTTCAGTTTTATGAGTGGTTCTTATTGCACTTATTCAAACTATTACTGGGATTGAAACATCATGTAAAGGTAACAAGGCAGCAGAAAAAAAACTATTATTTCAGACAAGAGATACATACGTCAGGGCACCCTTTGAGACTCGAAAGCTGAAACGTGATACAATCTCCTCAGCCCTGTCATCCTTCCCATGTAAGAAATCCTCATTGTGGTTTTGCACACTCCCATGACAATTAAAGCAGGTGGATGGAGACCGCAGGCCTCAGAACTGAACTTGCCCAAAGCTTCCTGCTAAGTTGCTGATCTTTGCTAGAAAGAGGTTGGAGCTGTCGAGTGAGCCACCAAGCCACCTGTCTGCTGTTGTGAATTGTTCAGGGTAGACCTGTAGGGCAATGAACTATGTTGTGCAATGCTATAACATGTTCAAAAGAGAGAGAGAGAGAGAGAGAGAAATGGAGAAAAAAGTATTTTTATTTACCAAGAGAACCTTTTTAAACTCACCAATCTGGTTTCCTTTAGTATTACTGGAGTCCGGGTAGAATTATCAATTGGATTGCATATCGTTGATCTGAAGCTAAAATTGCCTAATGAAGTAAGCAATACTGAACATTGTGTTACAGAAGCAATAACACAAGATTTGGTGTTAGTTACTTCTGTAGGCCAAGAAACCAGACTGGTAATTCACACTTCAGTATGAATTGCCTAGGATTGTGTTCCTGCAGCTATGTTTGGTAATGGGCCAAAAAAGCCTGACTAAGTCCTTAAAAGAAGAATGGCATGTATATTCTCCTCAAAAGGCACCTGAGGTCTTGCATTATGTTATATTATGCCATACAAATCTATAGAAACGCCTTTTGTTTTTGGATGGCAAGTGGGGACCTTTCTTCCCTGAATTTAAGACATTGCAAATGCCAGTAAACTCAGACTTAAAAGCAAGTGTTGAAATGGTCATTTGCAAGGGTTGGGAACGTCTTCCATCCGCAACCCTGATCAGACTCCAGATTGAAGGTGCTTGAATCGTTACTTTACATTTTAAATCGTATGGCGTTTTGTTCTTTTAATTTACATTACTTCAGTCATATGGCTGGTTTTGATAGACCTAGAATAGCTCCTAATCTTGGACTACCTAATGTTATTTTAGGTAAAATAATCCAAGATTAGTACCAATCAGGGTCTATATAAAAAAAAAAAAAAAAAAACATCAATGTACAGTTCAGGGAACTTCAAGCTTAGTAAATACAAGCCTAATGGCTGGTTTCACAGTCCCCGAATAGCATTAGTCTTTCATTACAGTACGTTAACTAAAGTAACATTGGGTCTTTGAAACCAACCAGGAAATTCTAATTTAGTTTTGTTTAACATTGTTTTGTTTCTCCGTTTTCTCAAAGCAAAATCAAGAAGTTTTTTTTTTTCAGAAGTTGTTTTTAGCATTGACCTTTTAAATTTATAATGGTATTTAATTTAAATCGACATTATTAAATACCAAATGACTACAATATCGAACCACCGTATGACTCAAATGTTCCACGTTGGGTTATATACCTGACATACTGTAGGTGCTGTTTTAAACTCTTTGCCACCAATTCTCCCATCCTCTGGTGCTGGGAGGCAGCCCAGGGTATCTGAATCCAGACTCCCCAGGCGCTGATTATTGTTGTTCCTAACTGCTGATGGCTCTTGTGTTCTCTCTTTTCAGTGCCCTGGTGATAGCTGCTGTGTTTGACCGAGATGTCAATTGCAGGAGAGCTGCTTCTGTAAGTGCTCTCTTTTAAATCATTTTCCTTGTTAAGCTCTATAATATTCATTAAACAGACACTACTTGAAGTGTATTCAGAGGCAAAAGTGACAATTTTTGCAATTATTCCTGTAACAATTGAAAATGTCTCTCTCAAGGGGGAAATCAAGGGAAACAAGTGACATCTCAATTAAACAATACACGTTCTGCTGTACAGTGTGTGTCTCTGCTTTGTTTGTACCATTTTTACTTTGCTTCTGGGAGATTTCTTCAGTGTAATATAGTACCAAATATCAATAACTTCCAGATAATTCAAAGTGTACCGAATATGCATTTACATTTAGAAAGAATACTTAAACCCATGTTCTACTATTAATAGCAATTGAGAAATCAGATAATCGTTAATCCATTCTAATATTGTTCTCTAGATTTGAGGTCCTGACAGGTGGTTTTTCTACACGGGTGCTTTATGACTGTATTAAACAGTGGTGAAAATAAATAATAAGCTCCAAAACTCCTACATTATTCAAACTAGGCTTTCCCCCAGGGGTGATTAACATTACAACATACAAAAAAGCACAGAGAAACAAAGGCTGTGAAAAACTGTTTATAAACTATATGGCTGTGGTATGAAGATCCGCTACACTTTAGATAATTAAAGTAGACCCCACTGTTTCTACGCAAGCCAAACAACTGAGCAGCGGCACCTTTGGCTTTCACCACACACAGTAGGCTTTAGTAGGTGAATTACAGTAGTTTCGATGGTCAAAGCGTTTGACCCTTTGATCATGCCCATCTCGCGCCAGCAAGGCTCGCTTTGTGGTCATAGCCCCAGGCTGGGAACGAGTGCAGTTGTATTGAGGTCCAGCCCTGATTACACTCACCACAAATGGGGCTGCGCTAATTAATAGGGCTGGAGGTAGATCACAACCCCTCTTAATGTACACCTATCTATACACCATGGAAATCATTTTGGGGATAATAGCCCATGTTTCTTTGAAGCAGGAAATTCACTTTATATTTGAAGCACAGCGGTTCCAAAACTTTAAGATGTACTTTTTGAACCATTTTTTGCTTCTCAAAAATAGCCTGCGTCTTAAATTCATGTACAGAATAGTGATGCGTGTATTAAAATCACCAACAAAATACCTACCTACCCAAGTACACAAACAGCAACGTAAGTGACTGCTGAGAAAAGACGAACCAAAACGTTACTGCTCGATCTCGAATCATCCATGACGTACAGGCAGCCATTACAAATAAGCGTTATTAGCTTCCTGAGGAATTCAAAGAGAAGCTTTTACAATTTCAGCATTTTTAACAAACAGTACCAACTTGGACAGATTGGAAATACTGATCAGACCCCCGTATTTTTCGACATGCCAAGCAATACCACAGTTCACAAGCAGGTGTGAGTAATCACGACTGGAAATGAGAAGCAGCATGTAACTGTAATGCTCTGTGATAACAGACAGCCTCAAACAAAAAAAAACGTATACAAAAAAGAAAAAAGACAGTTTAACCGGACTGCACAGTACTTCAGTATGAAGTTGCTCCTTGCCCATATTACATGTTTAAACAATTACATGACATCATCAAGGAGAACCATTTGTAGGACAGCCCTGGTTAAACATTTTTATCTAATGTCATGCTTTATTTTACTAATAAATAGCCATTTGTATGTAATATTCTACTCTTTGAGACAGCAGAGCTGCATAATACACAGTTATACTTTACATAGATATACAGGTCCTGTTTCACTCCAAAGGAATCGATAGTTGTGTGAATCATCATATTGTCAGACAGACTTCCAGTAACCGTCTTTAGGCTTTGGATTTTGTTTTCTTTGTCTGTAACAGCAGGTGAAAACCTGTCCTGTGATGAGTAAAAAAAAAAAAACAACAAAGCAAATAAAAAAGCAACAAAAATAAATAAATAATAATATAAAAAAACGGCTCCAATCCTTAATCTGACAGATCTGGCATCTTGTCACATTTGAAATGCAGTAAGTTCTGCACCAAGCAACTGCAGGCATATTGTATAAATGAAAACAGATTGAATTACAGTAACTTTGCTGCCTTTTAATGTGGGTAGCAGCAAAGTAGCGCAATTTGTGTACTTAACTACAGCCTTTAATTATTTTAATGTAATTGAAACTGAAATTGAAATGTATTGTAACCTGTCATTTCAGGTTATTCTACAACCAGTGCATGCTCAAAACCTGTCTAATGTACACATTGGTCCAATTTAAACTTAGAGGCTCCTTTTTAATCAAACTAAACACCTGCATTTTTATTGTCATTTGTTGATTGGCTAAAGAACTGAGATCTGGGATAAAGGGCCATTTAAATATGTATCATGGAGGTTGTTTCACCTTGGAGCTACTGTACTATAAAGTATATTTGCATGAACTTGACTTTTTACATATTCTTGTCTTTTTCCATATGTATCAAATTATAATTATAAAAATAATTTGAACAATATTGCACAAGTAGGTCTACATTGGATTCAATACACTTGGAAAAAAATAGGAATTTGGCAACAGACAAGTGAAATTCTGAAAATATCCCATATTAGTTCCATTAAAAGTGAAACAACTTTTGGCCATCACTTTATAGACCTAATTCCCATTTCATAATCCTGTCCCTTTTAAAGACTTGAATAGAACAGAATAAAAGCAGCCATAAACTAGATGACCTCATATACTGATGCGGTTTGTTTTTTCTATCCTAATTCATTCATTTCCTGTCTCTTATTTCAGGCTGCCTTCCAGGAGAATGTTGGTAGACAGGTGAGTAAACAAACAGCTGTCATTTCAGTCGCCTGTGCAACTACTCAACAGACGTGCATGTGCCACTTTCTTTACCAAACACTGTAGCACCTGCCTTGCAGTCACCTGCACTGTCAAGAGACTGACGGAGATACCTTGCATAGGCTGCTGTCGCATGTATAGTCACTCTGGTTCCACTTAACATTTTAACACTGTTGTACAGTCTCTGAACGCACTAATTCTTGTGACATTTGAACATTATTTAGCATAAGTTACAGGGAGTGTCAGATTGTGGGGCTACTCTGTCAGTATGTCATTTTTAGTGTTCTCCGCTCATCTCCCAGTTGTGTGAAGGCTACACTCGGTAGTCTGTGATTCGGCTGTTTGATGGAAAGCCGTTGGCACCTTGAGCCTGCTGTCTCAGCTAATTCATGTTGTCTCATGCAGCAGACAACCACGTTCGTCAGGCTCTGCTCAAACATGCCCGTCAGGGAAAGGCTACAGTGAAACTAAGCTGGGTTTAGCAAGAAACAGATCACAAAATACATTGTTACATTACAAAATAAAACAAAATTGTCTCATTTATCACATGTGCTATCATCATAAACTGCTGTAAGAGACATTATATGGTTTAAAGTGTATGTCCCCAACATTAAGACATTGACATATTACTGGTTCACCTGAGCTGGAAAGACCCTACTTCAAATTACACAGACATCCTGAACTTTGAAAACACACTGCCACTTTTTTGTGACCTGTCTACCCGATTTAGATTTGGCACTGCCCTGAATTAGGTTAAGATGGGTGCATGACAAGCAGATAGCAAGTACAGTCATGTAGGTAGGCTGTCCAAGACATCAGTCATCAGAGTGTATCAGCAAAGACAAAACAAAGGGGAAGTTGTCGCCAAAAGAGACAGCTGTGGTGGCAAACAGAGGGAAAAGACGGCTAGAGAGGCTTAGAAACATTAACCCTTTGCAGTCCATTTATTCAGCACCTGTCAGGCTCGTCAGGTGCTGTTTATTTTACACATGCTGTTTAAAATTAATTTTATTCATAGTATAACGGGTTTAAAAGGCACTGCATATCAACAGGACACTCGGTACTGCATCTCCAGCCCTGTTGTATTTATCACACATCTCTTCATAGTCGTGCATACTGATAAATCATCTCCTGATCACTCATTTTATCACCAAACTCCTCAATAATGCTATCCAACTCATTATTTTATTACCATCTCAAGAAGCTTGGTAAATGTCTGTGATATTCTTTGAGCGCTGGATGCGGAAGCAGCTATCTTGTTTGTTTATATCCGTGTTTTGTCTGTGGTGAAGGGACTATATGTATTGCTCAGATCAGCCTCCTTTTTTTTTTTCGGTTTCTGTCGGCCTCACTCGGCGATTGAACGCTTTCTTCTGCTTTTTCCGGAGAAAAAACGACTAGAGACCTGTGCTTGAAGTCTTTTTGATGATGTCGGACAGGAAAGGTAAAATTGTAATGTCAGACCTGGTCTGACATAGGGCCGCAAAGGGTTAATGACAATGTATTAACATCAATCGAGATGACTTCCAGCACCTTGTGTCTTGGCCACATTGTGCCAAGGCTGTGATCGGGGCAATAAAAGCCTAATAAAGTTGGCATGCAGTCTATATTCAATGTATTTTCTGTTTTTTGTGCACTGTTCCTGGCAATACAGTTTCTCTGAGTTTTAGCTATTTGGGGCATATTATTGACACCTTTCAGAGGTCAAAGTCCTCAGCAATTCACCGGTCATGTTTGACACCCTACTCAAACTAGCAGCCGTTGTTGCTTCTATAATGTTTTGATGTTTTCATAAAAGCAAAGTGAGTTGCGCAATGAATGGCCATGTGTATGAAACTATTATTCACTCTGCGCCTTGTGCGTGTCTATTGTGTGCAACCGTGATGCCACTAACCTCCTTGCAATACATGACTCATCGGGTGTATTATGTGCAGGTTCATGCCTTTGCTACCAGCTTATGTTATCCTGGAATCTTGTTAAAACATGACTATTTGCCAGTGACCTGAGAGGCTCTACACTCCTTAGGGCGTTTTCCAATAAACCTTACTGTGATTCTTGACATGTATTTTTGTTTAGTACTGTAAGTCGCCCTGGATAAGGGCGTCTGCAAATAAATAAA
This sequence comes from Acipenser ruthenus, assembly GCF_902713425.1. Classification (NCBI taxonomy): domain Eukaryota; kingdom Metazoa; phylum Chordata; class Actinopteri; order Acipenseriformes; family Acipenseridae; genus Acipenser; species Acipenser ruthenus. The sequence continues at coordinate 6,710,323 of NC_081205.1, read as the reverse complement.
TAAATAAATAAATAATAATAGTAGTAATAATAATAATAATAATAATAATAATAATAATAATAATAATAATAATAATAAAAAAACAATCGTTTGAAATTTCGTTAGGGCATCTATGCAGATACCAAAACTGGCATAAGATGGGTAAACACAGGGTTGACTAACTACTGCACAGCAGTCTTGTGATCTTGGTAAACGATGTGCATCTGACTGAACTAGCTTTTACTGTGCGTTATCCAGCTTTCCATACATGTCAGATATTTTATCTTACATCTGGGATGGCTCAAATCAGATAAAACAAGAATTTTTTTAGAAGGGGTCATTTGTTCCCCCTAAAATGCTACTAAAATGAATATAAAACTAAAATAAAATCCATATCCGTGTCTGTTAGATCTTTTGTAGTGTAGAGGAAGCAGTTCAGAAACCCCCTGTTCCTTCTATGTTTGGGTACTGGTATTGGAGCTCCTTTGGGTTAAATGCTCTTGTTTCAACAGGGTACATTCCCACATGGCATCGACATTCTCACCACAGCAGACTACTTCACTGTTGGAAACCGGACATACTGTTTCTTAAACATAAGGTAGGACTGCTGTAATGTTGAAGGGTTTTAGTGTCACATAGTGGTTCAGAGGGTTTATACTGGGAACCACTAAATGGTGTTAGAAGTTAATGAACAGACTTGCTTTAAACTGCCGCAGGTTTGCATAACTCAGTTCACTGGCTTTGAACCATGGCCTACAGAAATGTGAAGAGCATAATACCTTGCTACCAAATTGCAAACCCCTTAATTATTTTTTATAAGGGAGTACAAAAACATGTCATCGTGGTGTACACTGAAAGCTATGCACTTTCCTTATTATGAGGCCCCAAGGCTGTGCTCTTGTTTTAAAGGTGGCATTAAAACAGTGTCACCTTGCTTTAATGAAACACAGCCTTTTGGGATTATGACTTCTGTACCGATACAATCGCGCTTCCTTGTTTTCGTGAGTAATTTGAGCTAGTATAAGAAATGGAAAAAATGTTTGCCAGAGGTGGTTCTTTAAAATGTAACAACAAGCAGACATTTGAACAAAAAAGGGCCGTAGTTATTTGTTGCTATCATTTACACAATGATCAGCATGTACACATGCTGCAGACACAACCCCACACAGACTGGAGGAGAATAGGGTTCTGGAGTTTGGGTAGGAATGAATACCTTAAAGTACCCAATGTTTACGGGTGTGCACCTGTGCATAATTCTAATATTAGCCCATAAACTGTGTGTGAGCACCAAAACCGATATGTTAGTAAAACCATCTGTAAAAAAAAAACTCACAATTAATGCCATTTTATGACTTTCGTCTTTTAATATTAAGGCTGCCCCTGTATTTAATATTGAAACCAACATCTGCAGTTCCAAACATTAAGCCTCTTTAAAAAAAAAACTCTAATAAGACCAATATGCTACAAACAATAAAAAAAAGTAAATGCAACTCATTTGTACATTTGATAAATTAACTAAGTCAAAAACGAAAGCCGTACAGTTTGCATAAAACTAAAATAAAATACCAACAGAGTGGTTTAACTAATTGAGAAACTGATCAGTTCCTGTAAATGAGTAGGCTATACCAACGTTTTTTTAAATAGTTCTGTGGTATTAATTTTTTACAAGAAGTTCTATACACCTTCAGTAGTGAGGCCACATTTTGTTTCGCTCTTAACTGGCCTTAATAGCACAGTTCACTGTACAGATATAGGGTTTGCTGTAGGTTGGTGTCCTCTATGTGAAATGTCTTGCCTTTTTACAATTTAATTAGACATTCAGCCCCCTCCTGGTTTCCTGCCTGAAATCAGCCATTGGTGCAGCATTGTTGGCAAGCAGGACAAGAGCCGAAAGAGAAATGCTCAGATACTCACTCCCATTCCCATTATCTTTATGTAATAATTGCTGCTTCTCAAAATGTGGAGCAACCAGCCTTTAAGGGCACATTTTCTTAAACAGTGCCTCACTAAAACCATTGGAAAGGGTTTCAACGCCAATACAAGAAGTTAAATGCCTTAACCCTTTCAGTCCTATCTTCGCACCCTATGTTAACATATGCTGTCGGAAATAACGTTTTTCTTTTCTTATGTATACTCTATAAAGGAGTTTATTCTTCAGTTCAACAAAAATAATTAAGGACTGAAAGGGTTAAAACTGTCCCTAACATGAATAAAGCCCACGGTTTGCTATTCTTGAAACTGTTCTAGATGTTTGGCCACAATACAGCAGTTTCAAGTATTATACCTAATTTAAGCCATCGAACAGACTAGATGAGTTAAAACTTTTGGGAATATGGCCTATTGTTGCTTACATACTAACTTGTAGATAAAAATGTCACGCTATATTCTTTTAGCTTGTATCCATAATTCTAACAATAAAACTGTTTCCTTTTAGCAACTCAATTGCTTTCCTAATTGTGTGGACATGTCATTTTGCTATATGTGGTGCTTTAAGCCAACAGGCCTTGCAATATAAAATGTGGAGTAAAGTTGCAGGAATGAGCACGTCGTAATGTGTATAGAGGTATCCCTCAACAGAATAGCTGCCAGCCCCAGAGGATTCAATTACAAGCTAAACAGTGTGCTATGTATGCAAATGTTATGCAAATCGGGTTACTAGTGTGAAACAAGTCCAGTTTTCTATGAAGTTAACGGTTTCTATGCAAATATAGTTGGCTAATTTTACCATGCTAAATGAGATCTAGCAGGAGCTATTCAGAGGTTGATTGACATTTGCAATGCATGTAAATTAGAAATTATAACTTTCTTTTTTGTGTGAAAACAACTGTCTGTTTAACACATACTGTTTTCACTGATAGATTGGGGAATGTACACTATGCGGCAGATTCAGTATTTGTACCCCGATTTCTGGAATTCCAATTCTAAAAGGAATAAGAAATAACTGCTAACAAGGTCCTAAATTATGTCTGAGTTGTTTATTTTTGGTTTAATAACTTTATCAGGTGACCATTGCACATTGGGACCTATTTAGAGCAATAATGTGCTCCAGGGAAATCAAGATTATTGACCACATATTAGTGACTGGGTGCTGGTTAGTATTTAAGGTAGTGCAGTGCATTGTTGAACTGTAAAACGCAAATATGCTATTTTCTCCTACAGTGTGTATATCGCCAGTTTCTCAGAGTACACCCAGCCTATGATAGACCATCTAGTAAACATGAAGATAAACCACTGGGATGGGTAAGACATAAATTGTATGTTAAATTTGTTGTACAGAAGTATTTCAAGTGTGTTTTTATGCTAAGATGATATCACATCCTGGCTGTTCACTCAGTACAAGACACTACAATAAATGTGTTTTCTGTGGATGCAGTATAATGTACGATTTGTATGCTTTTCAGTGTGATTCGAGAACAGGCCACCAAAGCTCTGCACAACCTGACACCAAAGGCCCCTGAATACATGGCTGAGACTGGTAAGCCCTCTTCTAAACAGTGACAAGCACAAGCTTTTTCCTCATGCAGCTTTGAATACGTAACATAAACAAAGTCGTGTTGGGTGTAATGGTTTGCTATTTTGTGTGAAACCAGGTGGTGTAAATTACAGATTGGATATCTTTAGCGTTTTTAAGAAATGTCATTTTAAGAAACGTGATAGCTGAATAACTTGACTGCAAATAATGTCTTTTTCCTTGTTGTTTGTTGCAGTTTTGCCAAAGCTGTTGCCACTGGCAGTGGGTGTGGACTTGCATACCCGCCATGGGGCCATCTTAGCGTGCGCTGAAGTTACACATGCACTTTACAAACTGGCACTGGAGACAAATAGGTATATACCGGGGTTATTCAGAGTTAGGTGTGATGCACACTGTAGCATGGCTTTGGAGAGCGACTATTGAAGTCTATCAGGTATCTTATGTGTTGGATTCATTGTAGGGGTCTTCATTCTGCACCCCTCTATATGCACTCGGGAGTGGCTGAGGGAGCTCCGTTAGTGGGAGCTCCATCATCTAAGAGGGGTTTGACTGCTGGCTGGCAAACTCGGGCTGAAATCATTTCAAAGCTGCAGTGCATTACAATGCCTTTATGGACCCTCTGCATAGTGTGTTTATCATTCATACTTAACAGCAAACTAGCTTGCAGTACATATTCACCTCATTATAATCATAATAAAAAAGATTATATTAATGATACATATTGCTAGCTATAGTGACTGTAAACACAATTTTACTAAAATTCATTATAGACTTCAATCTTGAATAAGAAACAGATAAATCATAAATCAATAACATGTTTAGTGTATGGTATGTGGCATATCAGAGGTCCTTGTTTTAGTTTTTTTAATCTTGCCTTTGCTGTCATTTTAGAATAATTGCTGTTCAATGAATGTATCAAGTTTCTTTTTGTATTTCTAAATTCAGCACTATTGAGTGTTTAATAGTTAGGGATGATGGAATAATTCATGCAGTTTCTTCTTTTTTATTTTTAAGTGTATTAAGTATTGTGTTGTTTTAAAGGTGCTACTATTATGTGGATAATAATGAAATGCTTTGTGTCTTAATTTGACAGGCCCGTAACTGATTTTCTGAAAGAGGCCTCAATAGAAGGACTCAAAGGCATTCACGATAAGGTCTGTGGAACTAGTTATCTGAATTAGTCTTTTGCCAGTCCTCAAGTTACATTCAGCATATTTAACACAAACATATTTCTTCCTTTACAGCTCTTCACTAAGCAGCAGTACAGGTAAGATCAGTACCCCTATTTAAAACACAATTAAACAAAATAAATATTTAATTTTGGAATGACAAAATCCCTGTACTTCTGGCAGGTATTTTCCTAACACTACAGGTTGAAAAAAGAAAAGGAAAAGGAAAGAAAATAATCTAGTTTTTTGTAGTTGTTTAGACAATCCTTGTGCATGCAATTACAGCATTTCTATATTGAATAACAGAACCACTACCGACCATCCTTTTGTGGTCAGATCTGCTTGATTGATCTTGCTGCTGCATGATGTTCACGTCACCTTACCTGTCATCGGCAAATTGCTTTTGTTGCGTGCATTGAATCCATGTGCTAAAGCCATAAGGCCCAGCTTGTGTCCTGACTGCTGATGACATTTGCTGAGGGATTAGTGCCTGGAGGGGATCCAGAAGCTGTCTAACCACAAGGTGCCATCACGGTGAAGCAATGTGATGATGACATCCCTGTCTCTGCTTGCATGTTCTAGCAGCTTGCATTCAATAAACAACACAGGCACAGAGCAGCTTCGATGACTTGGTGGGTGGCTGTCTGACTCGCTTTAATGCCGAATTGTGGTTTGACTGGAACGTCTTTTAATAATGAACTAAAAACAAAAACAAAAAAAGCACCAAACTTGCAACTTTGGCCTTGTCTTTGGAGGCTTTTGGTCTTTCAAATGTTTGAGCACTATTTTGTTTTGCATTTTGTTGAACTTGTCACCACTGGAACAGATGAAAGTTAATTTAGTGGTGGTAAGAAAACAACATAACAGAAAAGTTAACTTCAATGTACCCAACCTTTTTTTTGGCACTTTATACAACGCAACAATAAATTGTCACTGAGTTGCCTTGTATAAAAAACGGAGTAATATTGCTGCCAACCTTGCCACAAGAGAGGGTTTTAATCTGGAGCATTATTACTTGGAGCTGTGGTACAATTTTTATTTGAAAGTACCTTTTGATAGATTTTTAATGGTTGACAGCTGTCTTGGGGTCTGTACACATACAGAATGTATTTTTAAAAGAAAGAAGGATATTTTATATTCTCAAATTGACACATGACTCAGCACAAAAGGTTACGATATTTGGCAGTAGTTCTTTCCTCTTTTCATGCTTCAATACAGTCCACAAGAATCGTTAAAACAGCATTTACTTTAGACACTGTCATTTGGAATTTGTTTGAAACGACTGCTAACTTTGTCTACAAATTGCAAAGTATAGAAAACAAACATTGTGGGGAATTTCTATCCAGAAATTCTTACCAGGATAAATTGCGGGAAAGTATTGCCTAGTGTTAACCAGGTTGTACAGCTGCAGTAGTTGTTGTGTACTCCCCTTGTCTCTCACTAGTTGTCAGCACCAAGCACCATGGCTGTCTCTAAAGCACACAGCACTGTTTGTTGGCTTGGGTGTGTACACGCTCCTTCCTCTTAATACCTGTTAAATAAACTAACATGTTGTTTTCACAAACACTAAGAATCAAAGGCTGTAGGCAAACAAATTACACAATAGAGTTTGTTTTGGAGATTATTTGAATGCTGTAAACTAACCATCATTCCAGACAGTGTCTGTGTCTTTCTGGTACCCCACATGGGTTCTGATTATTATAGTGGCCGTCCAACCACCACACTCCAGGATTATGAAAATTAAACATCTAACAGTGCCTGTAAGTCTCTCTAGTGTTTTTTTTTGTCAAACACCAAGGTGGGTCCTATTTTTAGATCTGCAACTTAGATCAATTGATAATCCCCCTGTAAAGCAATTACAATTGTTACAGTAATGGTATTATTCTGTTAATTCCTTTTTATAGAGGATTTGGTGGTGAACTGATGAGACCAGCAGGTAAGGTTTTAGTCCAAAATAAATTCTTATTGACACAAAAGGGATTGGGTTTATTTTACATTAAAATTGCACTATTGCTATCTAAATCCTATAATGAAGAGCTTCTGAATTTTCGGTTTGCTGTGCTAATTGATCATGCTTTCTTGTAGGTTTCAACTTGCTGTATTCTGCTCTATTATTATTGTGTCATTGATGCAGATTACATTTTGCTTGGGTTCAGTGGAGCTTGCCCATAAAACAAACTATGCATTTGGGTATGAAATAGGACAACAGCAAGGGCAGCTGGTGCTACAACAATTGAAATATGTTTAAATGCTGTGGTATTTACTTAAGTAAACTATGTGCAATGTGGTTTTCTCTCTTGTTCCCTACAATGTGTTCTCTTATAGAAAAAATGTCTTTGTCCAAAATGCCATACAAGAATGACCCTATTATTGGTAAGTTTTTTTTGGGCGCTTTTTTGTGGTTCTGTTGTTGGATGCCTGCATTTTTCAATGATTTGTTTCTACTGGACTCCTTTTTAATAACTAGAATATGTGCTAAAACTACCCTACAACAACCCCTGAGATTGCAGGTGCCATCTTTGTGATTTAATACAGGCTAAATGGTTTGGGCTAAAGGTCTGAAAGAAATGGCCCTTGTTATGCTGTATAATGAAAAAAAAACTGCCCTAAATGATCAGGTGTTTTCAGCTCAGTGGGCACTGAAATAAAGATGATCATGTTTCCTGCACAGTCCAATAGATTTGCTACTGGGTTATACTACTGCTGCTACGGATATTCCTTCCCAGATAACACAACCCTAATAGAAAATGAACTGGCAGCATGTATTTATATATTTGTGTGTATGTGTGTATATATAGAAGTAACAGAACATGCATTGTGTCTTTAAGGTGGGTGGCAATGGTTGATCGACGACAGCTTAAAAAGTATCCATCTCTTCTCTAGCACAGCAAAACAGAAGATAAAGGTACTTTATATATATATATATATATATATATATATATATATATATATATATATATTTGAAGTTAAAGCTCAGAATCTGCATAGTGACAAGACACATAGACAGGTTATTCAATTTGTAAGTTGTACTGATGCAGCAACAAATTCAATAAGCACTACAGTGTAAACTGCTGTATGCCCACTAGAGATGGTTCAGGTTCACGATTGTGAAATCTGTTATTTTGTTTGAGTAACCGGAAGTGCAGTCACGCTGGTCTGTCACTCTCATTTACTCTTTTTTGCTGTGTAATGTTGTAATAAACGTTGTTCTACAAGGCAGTGTATATGTAACAGCTAATCTGTATGACCTTGTTGCTTCATATAACTCAACATGCCATTGAGCAGCCCAAAGACTCCATCCTCTTTTCTGAACCAAATCCAACAACATTTGCAAGTTGAAGAAACATTTGTTACAAAACTGAATGACAAGTTCGGATTCAGGCTCAGCCGTAATGCCAGATATATTGTTTTTGCCAAAGAAATCTATGGACTTGAAAGAAATGAGAAGCTACATCAGTAGCTGTAATTCATTTAAAGATATGAAGTCTGTTTAGCAGCAGCTGATGAAGAATGGCCTTACGCAACATATATAAAATGTATGTATCTATATATACCCACACAAGTATTGTATACTGATATCCCAATATTAAAGGCCTATAATTGCGGGGAATATCCTTATAAAGTCGCTATGAAGACTGTATGTCATGTGTTTGTTTCTGCGAATGGGAAGGAGATTACCTGTGGGGTGTTGTAACTGCAGGCTGTGCAGTGTGCTTCCGCAGGCGAGTGCTTAGCCTGTCAGCTTTATTAATCTGCCGGTATCATTTCCAGGAGGCTGCTGTCTCAGCCCTGACTGCTTTGTGCAGTGAGTACTATCAAAGTGCAGAGGGAGCAGTGGACCCCACCATTCAGGGTAAGAATGAATAAAGACGGTGCACTCGGACCATAGTTGTTAACAATTCTTTGAGGCAGAGATGTACAGGGTACCATGAATATTGCCTCAGACTTATTTTATTCTGATTTTATATGGCACCAAAACCTGTAAATGTATCCAAGCCCATATTACATATTTAGAAGTGCAATATTTTTTTAAGAAAGTTGTTGCCTCACAAGTCCACTTTGAAAATATGGAGTTATGCTTTGCAGGTAAGTGTGTGTGTGCGTTTGTGTGTGTATATGTTTGAAGGGGGATATAACTGCAGTGTACAAAAAAAATTTTTTTTTGGGGGGGGGGGGGGGGGGTGTACACAAAAGGCTTAACTGATTAAAACGTCTTTTATTTCAAGACGTTTCGGACAAAAGCCCTTCAGCTGTGTAGACAGAAAAAGTAAACATTGCATTCACTGTGTTTACTTTTCTTTCTACACAGCTAAAGAAGGGCTTTTGTCCAAAATGTCCTGAAATTAATCATTTAAACCTTTTGTGTACATCCCAATAAGACTTTTACATTTTTTTCATTTTATAATTGTAAATTACATATATATATATATATATATATATATATATATATATATATATATATATATACATATGTGTGTGTATATAATCTTCCATACAGACGCGCTGGTGAGCCGGTACATTGTGCAGCTGCAGAGCACTGAAGAGATGACTCGCTGTGGATACGCGCTTGCTCTGGGAGCCCTGCCTCAGTTCATGCTCCGTGGCAAACTGCAGCAGGTACGTGTGCAGACTACTGAACCACAAGGACAATGCCACTGTTAAAGCAACAAGCTGGAGGTGAAAATGTCATGCAACGGTTACCACGCTCAAATCAAGAGCTACCAACAAGTTGCCAGAGTAGTGTCATGGTGGGGTTTATTCAGTGACAGATCAAAATGTTTTCACATTCCCTTGCTCTTTGGAGAATGTATTTCAACAGATTTTGAAATGACCCTGTGCTGTGGAAGCTAGAATAGATGTCACAGCAAACCACTTTACAAACCTTTCAGATGTTTTCAATGTCTAGTGTTTTCATGGATGGTATCTTGATGCATTGTAAACCACCGTAATGGAATACTGTTTGTGAAATCAGGTCAAACTTGAAATTTGTGCAAAAGTAATATATAAAGATGACGACAAATAGTAAATCAAGTCTACTTTTTGATTGAAAATGTGTGTGATAGTTTAAACAGTAAACGACTACACATAAGGTTTAAAGGTTTAATCTGTAAAACGTCTATTCACAGCCTTCATCAGGAATGATGTGCACTTACAGAGATGAAGCTCTCATACTTGTCTGACTGTAGTAAATGCTTTCCGGAGCCCTAAATTCACAAGCACACCAAAATCAAATACATTGTATTTTCCTGACAGCACCTGTGTATTGATGGTATATTGTATTGCAGGTGCTAGAAGGCCTTAGGAAGACCACCAGCATCAGTGTGATGGATGTCAGCTTCGCAGAGGCAAGGAGGGATGCTCTGAAAGCCACTGCACAGTAAGGGTTAAAACGCTCGTCTAATCCTTTCCTTTAATCTGTGCTGTTTATATGAAAGCTAAAACAAACTGCCTGTAGCACAGTCTTGTTGTGTAAGCCACCTGTAAACCTTCTGCAACCTGCTCTGCTGTGTGAGAATTACCTGTATTACCTGTCTTAGCAGGTGAAAACAAGACCCCTTTCACCCGTGAAATGTTACACACAATGTTTGCAGGTATCTAGTTTCTTGCAAGGTTATACTGGGTTAGACTGTGTTCCTAAAAAAACAAGAATTCAGATCTGTTCCTCAAGTGATTATTTAAAATGTTCAGTGTATTTTAAAGCTACAGTGAATAGCTTGAATCCTTTTTTTCCATTCACAATGCATTCCCTTTGTAGTTTTCTTTTTTTTATCGTACATTTAGCAAAGTAATCATTCAAAATACATTCCTTTTGATTTCACTATGTAACACAATTTTTGTTCCTGGGTAGTAAGTGTTATTTCCTAATTGCTTATGCCTCAAAAGTATAGAAAATGGCTATTATTCCCCACAAACTTTGCTTTTGTGACCAGGACAGTGATATTTTGAAATTTACCTATTTCCAATGAGAAAACGGGCGAATTTGTGTCTTTTCGTTCACATAAAGTCCGAAAAAAACAACATATGAATCCAAATTAACATGTATTTATACTAAAGTAATACAAAAATGACTACAAAAGATTTAGAATTGAGTAGTTTTTCGAGATTTACGATTATACTGTAAATCACTTTCACGAATCAGCCCCCAAATGTAGTATCCCATCATGTTCTCGTTATACTGTCCTTGGTAGCGGCGTTCAAAGTCCAGTATATCCTGGTGGAAGCGCTCGCCTTGCTCCTCCGAGTACGCTCCCATGTTCTCCTTGAATTTATCAAGATGAGCATCAAGGATATGGACTTTGAGGGACATCCTACAGCCCATTGTGCCGTAGTTCTTCACCAGAGTCTCAACCAGCTACACATAGTTTTTGGCCTTGTGATTGCCCAGGAAGCCCCGAACCACTGCGACAAAGCTGTTCCAAGCCGCTTTCTCCTTACTAGTGAGCTTCTTGGGGAATTCATTGCACTCAGGATCTTCTTTATCTGTGGTCCGACGAAGACACCGGCTTTGACCTTTGCCTCAGACAGCTTAGGGAAGAAGTCTTGAAGGTACTTGAAGGCTGCCGACTCCTTATCTAGAGCTCTGACAAATTGTTTCATAAGGCCCAATTTGATGTGCAGTGGTGGCATCAGCACCTTCCGGGGGTCCACCAGTGGCTCCCACTTGACGTTGTTCCTCCCCACAGAGAACTCGGTCCACTGTGGCCAGTCCCGCCTGTGGTAGTCCACCTTGGTGTCCCTGCTGTCCCAAAGGCAAAGATAGCAGGGAAACTTGGTAAAACCGCCTTGGAGACCCATCAGGAATGCCACCATTTTGAAGTCTCCTATGACCTTGATGCCATCTCAGAAAAATGCAGATATGTATCCACTTAGGCAGCTGGAACTAAACTGAACTGGAGGCCCCTGTATTTATACTACTATTTATATTACTGGAAAGTTCTAGAAAGTTCTAGAAGTTACTCCAAGTTTACTCAGCACTGAATCTATCTGGAATGTTCTGGAAAATAGGTAAATTTCAAAATATCACTGTCCTGGTCACAAAAGCAAAGTTTGTGGGGAATAATAGCCATTTTCTATACTTTTGAGGCATAAGCAATTAGGAAATAACACTTACTACCCAGGAACCAAAAAAAAAAAAAATTGTTACACGGTGTTTTCAGCAAAATACTTTTGTGATTAGTTTTTCTGAACACTCATTTAACCTTGATGGATGCTTAAGTGCACATTTTCGATTTTTGCTGGAATTCATTATGAAAATAAAAAAATAAAAAACTTTTGAAATCCAGCTTGAATACGATCATGAAAGTAATCTTGAACGAATGCTTTTGGAATCTAAAGAATTTCAATCAGATTTAGAAATGCGCGTCATACAGAGAATAACAGAGATGGACGCCTGTCAGGAATCATCTGACATGAACAAATGTGATCTTCTTTCCTTCTCAGGGTCTGTGCGACTGTAGGTGTGTCTCTGGGAGGCTCCCCTGATTCGGTGGCTTGTGAGCAGAACGTTCCTCAGATATACAGCACCCTGCTGGAGTGCATGAGAGACTACACCACCGACAGCAGAGGGGATGTTGGCTCCTGGTAATCACTGTGACAGCCTGTCTGCACAATTCACTGCTGTCTAGTATTCTGGCATCTCCAATGGTTCTTTCTATTAAAGAAGTATTCATCCGTTTTCTTACCTGTTATTCACACCAGCGATATTATCATCAGTCCTCCTTTAATTCTGTCTGATCTTTTGGTTCTTTTGGTTGTATTTGTACTTAAGTTGGGAGAAATGCAGGCATTTTATAGATGAAAAGCTATGACTTCTTCCTTTTACTCAATCACTTCATGTGTTGTTGTTCAAACCAGTTGTTGTTCGTACCACATTACCTGCAGCAGTTAACAGGATGCAGCAGTTTATTAATATCTTTGTACTTGATTTTTAAATGTGCATTTTTATCCAGTTGACAACTGAGCAGTAATACAATAATGCAGTGCTGGGGTGCAGCACTCTAAAATGATCCTTCCTCTTGCATGAGGAAGTGGAATAGGGAACAAAAGAAAATAAGTAAGGGGACCTTCTTTACTGTATTGCACCTTTAACTCGGTCAGTGCCTTGAGTTTGGATTTAGAATTCGACTTCCACTTGGTGGAATTAGAGAGTTTGAGTGTCACTGTCTTCATATACCTGGCACAGTTTAGACCTGCCAATACGTCATACAGTATGAAGACACCAAAGGTTCATGAGAAGCCAAGCTGTTTCTTATAAATCCCGACTCAGGTGTCATTTCTGGAGGTGACAGTCAACCAGTAAAACTTCTGCACGGATATGTCTTTAGGGGCTTTGGTAAGAAATAAAAAATGAATACTACTGTATCTTATTGTTCACCTGAACCTACTTTGCCACCCAAGCCTGGTGTTTGAGATGCCAACCGTTGGAAGCGATCTCCAGTCTTATTAATGGGTGTTAAATATTCCCTTGTTAGGAAGAAGTATAGGGGGAACAGAATTTACCATGCAGCCCTCATTTTAACAGGTATTTAAAAGAGGGGTGCATGGTCATGTAACTCGACTGGAGCACCACCCACCTCACAGCACTATTCTGTGGGGAAAAAAGGTGGGCACATCAAGTGCCACCTGAGACGCGTGGCTCTGCCAAGCTTTGCTAGGAATGTGGCTCGACCAGATTCTTACCGTTTTAAAAAGAAAAACCCTTGGGCGCTGTTATTGTAACCGATGCCCCAAGCAAAGTTTACTGATTTATTCATGGAATGTACCAGAAACAAACAGACCCTAATCTTAGCCATGCATTTGTACCATGCCTAAAATGTACAGCTCTCCCAGCTATTTTGAAACATCTCCATTTTTATGAAACGTCTGTGTTATTGTCTGGGATCTCAGTAGTGAGACTGTAGAAGACATTATGTTTAGTTAATATGTGTGTGGTTTGCTAATCAAAGGAAAATCCCTTTTTAAGAGACTGGGAAACATTATTTTGTAGTTTAAATGTTTTGTGGTTTACAACTACTTCTTTGAACAGTCAGGCGGTAGATAATGATCCAGCTGTTATGTTTTTAAGTTTAGTTGTGGTTGTTTTGTAAGAAGCTTGAATTGCAATTGAAAATTAACTTCATTGTAACCTTTTTTTTATATATATATTCACTTAATTGTGAATGCCTTAAGGTGAATTTATATCTCTTGTATAGATGGAAATTGCTGTAGAGATTATCTGAGGAGGTTTTTTGTTTTTTTTTGCTCTGTTAATGAAACCCACAATAACCTACAGTAAGGATTTAAAATGATCTGTTTTGATCTAGGGTAGTCATTTCAAAGTGGTGTATCTTCACTGATGTAGCAGAACCAATCCATATTTAAGCCTTTGCTATTTTCCTAACATCTTTATACAGGTGTGGCAAATAGAAGCAATCTTTTAACATACTCCTTCACACTGCTTAGTCTAATGACACATTTATAAAAAGCCAGTGTTAACTGTGGTGCTGAGTGTTGCACTTAGTAATCTGGATTCAGTTAGGTGGAGTGGATTACAATTATGTTTCAGTCCAAACGGTCCATCGTTAGCGTGTTTATAACCCATTAAACAGGTGACTTAAATACTGCTGTGAGTGATCAACTGGAACGCAAACATGTTTGTGTGGAATCCATTCCACTGCTGCCTTTATTAAAAATACAACTGTATGGGTAATTAAATCCAGAAAATGCAGTGCAGACTTTTTCTTGTTTTTTTGACATTGTAATAGTTTAAGCACCAACTTTTTGAGGAGTAATTGATACATTTCTTGACATTATTTGATATAGCATTGTATGGATTACAATATATAACACATACCCTCACTTATGTTGTTTTTTATAAGGGAAGAGGCGCAAGCATACAGTATAAAGACCACTTTGGTTTGAAACCTCAGACCCTAATCACAAAGCTTTAACACACAATTTATTTAAAGAATGTTCTTTTCAATGTCTGTTATTATGAATACAGTTCAGTTTGATACTAACTTACAACTGTTTATACAAAGCAATTTGTTGGCTGCTTGAATGTATTTTTTTTTCCTATTTTGATATCAAAACATTGTGAGTAGGGCACTGTGACACTTGTAACTCAACAGGTTTTCTTTAGGGAGAAATGAACTCTGGGATTGTATAATAGCGCCACTCCCACCACACCACACCACACCACACCACACATTGAATGACACGAAGCAGACACTTGGGTTATCTGCTGTTTCTTCTATTCAGTCCCCTCCTGTAGCTGGAGGGAAGGATTTTGGGGTGGATAATTGTTGCAGGTGTGAGTAATTGAGTTTAGCCTCTTCCAGGCACTGCACCAGTGTGAAAACCTGCCCATGTTCCAAAACGTGTAAGAAGCATAAACTCTCCTTGAACAAAAACAAGCCCAACCCCTTCGAACAACCTGTCTAACTTCTCTTACCTGTTGATTTCCCTGCAGTCACAGTAATCAACTGATTATATTTTCCTATGCACATATATTATGTACAAATGTACACATAAAAGTTGCAATAATTTATTTTTAAAAACAGACATGATGTTTTTTTCACTCTTCACAAATACCGGGCAAAAAATGCCCCACCCCCAAGAACCACAAACCAGCAGGGATGGTTAAATACTGTACTATTGTGTTACATTACATAGTTCTTGAAGACCTGCTTGACCAAGAGTATGATTGGTTGGACTAAGAACGCTGTGGGGTTGAACCCAGGATAACCACAGATGATGATTCCCATGATGATTCATTCCCCAGTGTTGTATCGTTTGATAAAACAGACCTGTAAGACTTCAGAAAGTTCATTCATTATGATACGTTTTTCCACTGTGGCTGTAGTTCATGGTGTCCTACCTTTTCGCATTGCTGACATGTACAACGTGTTCTGGTGTGGCTGACGCATCTAGTTGTATTGTTGTCAGGACGCTTGCTTGCAGGCCGTAAATGAAAGCGTGTGTCACTGTTAAAAGCAGCTTGACTTTAACAGAACGGCCTCAAACGGTTCCCTTTTCATAAGGAGTTTGAGTTCCTTTTAGTTATTGTTGGGTGCAGCTATAATTGAACCTTGACTGCACACACCTTGTTAAACAGGTATGGAATTAAGCGCTGCATTTACAAAGGGCTTGCACTTCAATCGAATAGCCTTTTCAGAACTTTGATACAAATGCACCTTCTAGTGGATGAATTATATGTGCACTGCAAAGACCAGTTATTAGGCAGTATGACTGTGGCTACCATTTGCCCCATAATGCCATTCCACTAGTACAGAGAATGCTTAGGCTGCAGGCCGTGCAAGCGAGCATGTGGAAACGACTTAGATAGGACTTGCGGTCCTTCGGTAATGAAACTCTGGTCTGGCTTTACTGATTGTCCTTTTTCTATTTGACAGGGTGCGGGAGGCTGCAATCACTAGTCTTATGAAGGTGACATTTCTCCTGGTTCAGAGCCACCCAGAACTCATCTCACCTGACATGTAAATATTGATCCAATTATAAGCCTTTCTGCATTTTATTGTTTTAAAATAATTATCTTAATCTAATGCCACTTTCACACTTAAGTTAAAACTTTTATGTTACATATTAAATAAAATAATAACATAATTTTAAACAGGTGAATGTTGTGTTGTTTGCCCCTGTATCTAGTATCCCAGCTGTAAACTACACATAAACAAGAGACATCAGAAAGTCAAACTATGTAAATGGTAAAGTGTGTGCTAAGTTTATTTACTTGTTTCTCCCCTGCAGTTGCAGCCGAATGCTGTGCTGCCTGGCTCAGCAGTCCGCAGAGAAGATTGACAGGTATCGGGCTCATGCCGGCTCAGTGTTCCTGCAAATCCTGCACTTCAATAACCCTGCAGTACCTCACATCCCCCACCGGGAGGAGCTCTTGAGGATCTTTCCCAGGTATGCTATTAGTTTCACTTATTGGTTTAAATAAAACTGCACAGACATTTGTTTTGTTTATATATATATATATATATATATATATATATATATATATATATATATATATATATATATATATATATATTAGTTCAAAGAGCCAGCTGCCAGCTATAATTTTTAATTAGTCAATTGTGCATGCAAAGTTATAGACAGAACATGAATTAAAAAGGGGAATTTAGTTTTTTAGTTAAACAATATGCCCCTACACAATACACAAAATGTTTATTGGGAGGATGCCCCTTTATAAGCCCGCTGTGAATACAAACAATATTCACAGCGGGCTTATAAAGGGGCATCCTCCCAATAAACATTTAAAAATATATTCTTTTAACCATTTGCGGTCCATAGAATTCTGCACCTGTCAGGCTCGTCGGGTCCAATTGGTTTTTCACGCGCTGTTTTAGTCACAGCAAATCAAGTTTAAAATGCACTGCGTATCAACATGACACTCAGTACTGTATCTCCAGCCCTGCCTCACCAGGTGTTCTGAGTCGTACATACCGACAGATCATCTCCTGATCACTCGATTTATCACCAAACTCCTCCATAATGCTATCCAAGTCATTTTTATAACTAAAACATCTCAAAAAGCTTTGCAAATGTCTGCAATTTTCTTTGAGTGCTGGATGCAGAAGGAGCCATCTTGGTTGATGTCTGTGGTGAAGGGACTATGCGTTTTGCTCAGATCTGCATCCTTTTTTTCCCCCCGACTTCTCTCAGCTGCTCTCGGCCGCTCTCAGCCATTGAAAGCTTTTCTCTGCTTTTTTTCTGAGAAAAACGAATAGGGACCTGTAAATGATGCCATTTTGATGAAGTCGGACAGGGTCCGATGGACCAGACGGGAATTTTGGAATGTCGGACCTGGTCCTACATAGGACCTCAAAGACTTAAACATCATAAAGTGTTTCCTTATCAAGCTTGTTTTAATTCATTGAACTACAGCAGAGCTTGTCGGAAACAGGTGTACTAAAATAAACTGGAAATCTAACAAGGTCTGCTTTCTTAAGAAGTAGAGTGGACACACAAGAAGAATGCAGTAAACCGACACCCAAGAATCATATTTGTATTAGTGTAGTAATGTAGTCAATACTGAATAGGTACAACACTCTGTGTGCGTCACACATGAAAAGCGATTTAGTGACACCATACAGATGCCTTTAACTGTTGTTGTTGTTGTTGTACTCAAGCTAACATCCAGTCCAGTCTTGCCCTGTTACTGCATGGTATTATACAGTAACAAAACATGCTCATCCTTCAAACCTTTAGTCTAATTTTGTGATTGCATGTGGTTCAGTTCTTGGATGTCTTTTTATAAACACATGTACGTGCATAACAATCAGAGAAGAGCAAAGAGCAGCTTGTGTGAGATCGCTGTTGCTCTTGGAAATTGAGAATAAGGTTATTCATCTGTAATATTCTTTACACTTTACCATAATTATATATACAAATTATAAAAAAAAAAAAAAAAAAAACATTGTATTCAAAAGAAGATAAATCAAGTATAATTATAAAGAGCAGACTCTGTATAATGACTGGTTAGAGCCCATGAAAACTGTCAAGCCCTGACTGTAATCCAGGGTGATGTCATGCAGCTCTGCTAGCACCAGCGCTTTGTTTAAATTAATCCTCTGTTGCTGGTTGGGTGATTCCTCCTATATTTTAGTCTTAGAAATGCACAATAGACAGTCTGAAAGGGTTTATTAAATATAATAAACACAGTACAATAAACGGTGGGTTGTTGGACATCCTGACTGGTTTTATTTGAGACTGGTAAGGTAAGGTAACCTTATTTTCCTTTCACGCCTGTATTCAAAGACACCACTTAAGTGTGGCGCTCATTTCCGTCTGCCAAAATTTATGGTGCTCATATTCAGAGAGCACATGATTTTGAAAATTGTTCGGAAGCTCACTTATGTATATACTCTAAGTGAAAACCTCTACCTAAACATTTTAACAGTGCACTGTTGTGATTTTATGCTTGTGTATTGCAGGATTGGGTTCAACAATAGTACTGAACCCAAGTGTTTTCTTTTGCAGCTCGGAAGCAGAGACGTTAAACTGGAACGCCCCATCTCAGGCTTTCCCTCATATTACTCAGCTGCTGGGAATGCCTGCCTACCAGTATCACACCCTGCTGGGGCTCTCCGTCTCTGTGGGAGGATTGACAGAGTCTACGGTAGGGAACACTCCTAGATACAGTGTGAAAATCACTTGCAAACTCATCTTTCCAATTAACTTGGCAATCAAAGTTTTACTTAGACTTAGACTGACTTGAACTACTTTTTAAAAGGAGTTAATTCACCCCTAAAGCATTGTCGGCATATTCTAAGAAGTTCATTTGAGGTAAAATTTTCTGATCCCTATCCTTAAAATTAGAAGCTTTTAAAATGTTCCAAATAACAAAGATTATGATAACTGTGCAATTATTTATTGCTAACACTATGTACAAGAGCAAAAAAAAAAACATCAGTTACCTTTATCAGAGAGGTGGTTTGTTTTGTCATAGCCACAATAAGCACTGTAATTATAGATATAAATGTAATTATACTTACAATTGTAAGTCGCCCTGGATAAGGGCGTCTGCTAAGAAATAAATAATAATAATAATAATAATAATAATAATAATAATAATAATAATATATGGCAAGTCATAATGACTAATGCATCTGTCAGAGTTGCAGTGTGTATTAATTTTGTAGTGTATGGTCAGTATATTCAGAATTATTTTTAATAGAGTCTAACAAAAAAACATTTTGGTTTATTTTACTGAAAAGTATTTTTTATGGCTTGTTTTAAATAATTAACCAATTTGTTATCACCAAAAAGTAATAAAAGAATACACTTTCTCTAAAAACTGATGGGTGAATGGATCTGGAAGCAAAGTGATTTTCCATGGACTGTCCAGTAGATGGCAATATTTAGTCATGTTTTCATGTGACAGGGTTTCAGCTCCACCTCTTAAAGTACATAGCACTAACACAGTAATTACAGTAAATCGTACCTAATATGAATCGCTCATTTTTGAAGTTTTCACATTTTTCTGTATGAAAGACAAATGCATTATGGTAAACATATATTTGACTTTTTAAGGGATTATTGAACTAATTGACTACATTTCCAAATAACTCCAGTAAAACTTACTGTTCAAAAACTTACATCACACAGTTGACATTTTGTATTTCTATTTTACTTTTGTATGTATTTTAAACTATCTTGCACTACCTCACAGTTTGGATGTAATTTTGTAATCAGATTGAAGACTGAATGTTGCGATTGTGTGTTTGCCCATTATATAAGCGCAGTAACACACCCAGTGAGTGTGGCAATTTTATAACTACTGCACACCCTATGCTGTGTTTACTTAAAAACAAATGTGTTGGAATTATCTTTTCAGTCAGCCTTAGGTAATAACCTTTTCATGAGCCATCTCATAATCAACAGTAAGTGCTCTGTGCTGAGATTATCTTCTCCAATGCTATTTAAACACTGGCACAAAAATACTTATCCTGTTGGTATTTGTGTAGCGTCCCACCCCCCCACCAATGGGTTCTACTAATGTAACTGTTTTTACTATTTATTTATTTACATCTCCACAGCCTGTTTCAGCTTGAGGCCTAGTTCATCTTACACTGTATCTGAACTGAAGTTTCCCAAAAAAAAAAAAAAAAAACACATGTGCCAATGAAGAAGACTGTGGTACTCTTTTCATAAAGAGGGCTTACTGCCAGATAACGTTCGAGTTGGGGTTGTCTAGTCAGGAACCCTTTGAAATCCAATGTAGAGGAAGTATACTACCCGCATCAAATAGCAAACACAGTACTGTGGAAAACCCTCAACACGGATGTCTCTTACTCAGGGTACAGAGAGACCAGAGAGACTTCATTCTGTCTCCAGATTCATGAACATTGTCATAACACTGAAGACCACCCATCACTGGACAGGCTTAATATACAGTATCAGCAGGAGCAGCACATGTTGTTGGCACGGGGACGTTTCTAGTTTCAGAACTGGCACATGGCTCCAAAGCCTTTGCTTCCTGTCTTCTTTCAGTGAGTTTTAATGTTTATCACAGTTGAGAGATTCTCTTTTCTTACACCAGAGAAGCCAGAAACATTTAAGGAATAAAAAAAGTTTGGGGATGACGGAGGGGATACTGACACCCTGAAATAGGAATGTTTCCCCAAATAAGGAAAATGAAAAAGTCGACCACCCATGAGAAGATAAATGAAAAGCTGAACTTATTAATTACAGTTTGTGTGTGGTGTGTGATTTACAGAATCATATAGCTATGGAACTAATTTGGCATGAGGCCTACACGCTAAATTTTAGACTGATTGACAGGATATGTTTGTTGACCCCAGTCTTGAATAGCATATAGCTTCAAAAGACATTTTTACATTTTTATTTCTGTCCTTTCAGCCTTTTTTATGTTTGCCAGTACTTTTTTCCTTTACCTGGAGAAAAGTGTATCTGATTGTGATGAAACATGTCAAGGACATTCTTTAGAACAGAAAAGCGGAGGTATTGGCTTATAAGAAGGTGCCTTCCCATATGTACAAACTGTATGCCACTCCTTTATATTGTATCTAGAAAACCGCTTATACAATTGGGATGAAACTTGTTAATCCTTGGCTACATTTTAATAAAACACAGCTTTTTATCTACGGGCTCCATGTCTTCCTCAAAAGAAAAAGAAGAGGTCAAGGTTTAATTTTATTTTTTTGTTGGCATCTTTGATTGCAACCTTGTGTGATGGAATTATTTTCAAAAGCTGACTTTAATTAGAGTTGACTGAACTATAATAAGACTGGTAAATGATTTGGAATAATAAGAAATAAAAAAAAAAAGTTTAACCAGGACCTCTTCAATGATCAGAAACATTACAAAAGTCAAAGAACAATACCCGCCCAGTGAAGAAGTAAAGTCTTCAGTAGTAGTAGACCATTGCACAGATTGCACCATTCAAATATTCCATCCCTGCTAACTGAGGAAGACGGGAGCGGAACCATTGGAGTTCTGCTGTATTCTTCTTTGGAGACGCATTTCAAAGTGTCATCAGTAACATTAAGATGAAATGCTTTCACAATGTCTTGGAAGACTCTTCCTCGGGCTGTTTTTCTTGGCAGCCCTCATCATTCTTCTCATTCAAATGAGGCCTTCATTGAGTAGACGAATTGGCTGAGAACTCAGAATAGATCGCCTACTTTTTATCTTTGTGACTGAGATGGCTGTTGAAAATCCGGAAGAACCTTTTAGCAGTTCAAACTGATACAAACCATACCCTATACATCCATTAAGGGCATCTGTATGGTGTCACAGTTATGTCGAAATAATGTGCTTCTCCCACTCAAAAGCAATAGGGGGGAAAGAACACTTCCAAATTGTAATTATTCTGTTAGTCCTAATGCATTCCTGATTTTGTGGTTGAATCACGATACACGGTTGTACTGTTAAATATATACAAAAAAAAGCTTTTGTTTCATTGTGGAGGTGCCTCCCACGCTTTGTGCACACCAACGCAGAGTACTGAATTAAATGCACATGCTATGCATTTAAAAGACTGTTATCTTCACAAATTGAAAGAGGGTGCGAATGAAAACACTTTTGCTGAGATGGCTGTTCAGAAACAGGAAGCTGCTAATCTCGCAGCGGCCAACCCTTTTTTGTTCTCCGTGCCAGGGCTTTCTGTCCCAATAGGGTGGCGGGCCAAGTCCTAGAAACGTGGGTCGCGGTCTTCCATCCTGGTGTCAGTTAATACACAATGCTGGGGAATAACGAATTCAGCAAAGCAAGCCTTGCGGTCTTTACAGGCTGGCAAGGCAAGGATGTTTCATCATTTTAAATGTACTGACAGTCGTAATGTTTGTGCTAAAGTTGTACTTTTCTTTTCAGTGACCAGATCTAAACTGTCAAGCAGACAGTGATCAACCCCCCCCCCCCGGGGGTATTAGTGACTTTTAATGTTGCCAGTTGATGACACAGAAAAATGATTCTGACAGCCAGCAAATAGGCCGGCAATTACAGCTGTTGACTTTCCCCACAGAGTAGCGACCTGCAGTTTTTAATGCCAGCTTTAGTGTGTTAAGCTGGCAAGATGGAGCTTCCTTTACTGTTGAAATGAAACTGAAAGCTGCCACTTTCAAAGAATGTAATCGTCTACATGTTTACTCCACTCTGTATAATCTAAGAAAGCCTTGTGACTCTCCTTTGCTGCAGACAGTGTGAAGCCATTCCTCAAAGTGCAGTCTGTTCTTTTATTGATTTTAACCTTGTTACGCTGAATTACTATGAGGATTAGGCGCTGTTATGTTCTGGTGTACAATTACCGCCTTGTCGTTACAATTTGCTTTTGTTGCTGTTTCACTTCATGAACTAGTTGTGCATATGTCGTGTGTAACCTCCTATCGCTGCATGTATAATCAATACTTATGTGAGATACTATGGTGCCAAAAATAGGTTTCCCAGGAGAAGGAAGTTTGTGTCCCTACAGCTAAAACTACCTTTGGGAATGTAAATAAGACAATTTGGAGTCCTGAAAGAAACGTGCAGAGAATGTACATGATTATGGAATGCAGTAGCATTAAAGCAAAGTGTTTTGGTTACTGTATTTGTACCATTGTAACACAAAACAATAGCACCTTCATTACAAAAGTTTCCCATAGTAATAGCAAAGTGTAATAAAGCATGGTAAAGCACAGAGAGGTACGGTAAAACATATTAAAAAAACATGGCAAACTGACAGTAAATACATAATATATCCATGGGAAAACAGAAATTACTGTGCAGTTATTGTGGTAAGCTTTTAGAAGGACTGAATGCATTTATTTATCTAAAGCGACATCTTTTCAAAGTAGAATCCATGAAATATAGCTTCAGTTTCCCTTTTAAGTTTTGTTTACTTAACAATTTACTGCCTTATGGTCACTGCTTGTCAGAATTGGAGGGTACATTTGGCTGCAGGGTGCAGGCTTCAAGTCTGTCTTGTGGCAATAATGAGATGCCTTGTGACCCTTCACATCTGAAGGAATTTGGGTCTTTGCGACAAGGGTTGAGAGGAACCAGAGCCAGAGTGATAGGCTGACAAGGCCAGGCTCCAACTATACAGCTCCCAGTTAATTACTCGCAGACTGAAGTGGCTGCAATTTCGTGCACTTTGTAATGAACGGCACATATTGGCTGCAGTTTAAAAAAGCCATTTTTCAAAGGCCGATTTTTTTGGTGACATTTATAGTTTCTGTTAACCTTAATTTGTATGTACAAATTCCTTGCTTTACAGAGGGAAAGCTTGAGAATGGAAGTAAGTTACCTTCTTGTGGTTTGTGTCTGGCTGGATGTGAAGCTGTGGGGACTGCCTTGCAGCTGGTGCTTATGGTTCTTTACTAAAGTGATAGAGCCCTGCAGTTCTATAGCCCACTCTATTCTTGACCCCTTCACTGACAGAATTGGCTATTTCAGAATCCCACATGCCGCGAGACAAATCTTCCCAAAAAACTTTAGAATTGGCAGGCTTTATAAACGAATCTCAAGAATCATTATTTTGTATTGTGAATTGTTGCCAGACAGTGATAATGGATGTTTACTACCATCAACTTAGTTATTTTATACATTGACCGCTGAGCTGGTAAATCTACACATTTACATATGAAATATACACATTTATACAATATTTTAATAAGAAAAAGGGCTATTGTTTGCAGTAAGTGAAACTATAGAAACAAATTAATCAGGATGCTGGTACCTGGGCATTTCAGTAGGAAATCTCAACTTAGCGGTCCATAAAACAGAACTGTGCACTTGGCAAGTGGAGTTACTCAACCCCACTGCTGTATAAGCGGTTTCCTGGCAGCGCAAGCACTGAAACAGCCATCAGTTGTTAAAGGCCCTCTTTTTGAACAGGCAGCACCAGATGTGTTTGATGGTTTTGAAATTGCACCCAGAGCCACAACAAGACTAATCGCATTGCGCTTGTGTTTCATCTCTGTTCAGACTCAGTTCTCAAGTGGTGAAAGGTGGGAGCCTTAAACCACTTCCGTTTCTCCAGAGCTGGAAAAATAGATTCTGTGCATCTTTTAGTGGGAGCAGACCGTTTTTTTTTTTATCTTTTGAAGGGAAATCAGCCATGGGAAAACTGTCAATTTCCATGTGAAAATGAATGATTTACTGTCCGGAAGCAAGTTTTAAATTCACACATGTGGGTTTAGTACTACCGAAAAGAAAGCTTGTGGTTTGACTTCCACCATATGGGAATGACAGTCCCTGAAAAGTGATGCAAGAACACTGTGAAGTGGGATTTCCATCAGATGCTGAAACCCACTTCTGTTCTCTTGAAAGCAGCCTGTGTTCTTTTACTCATCCAGATTTTCGAAACCTTGCGGTGCAAAGTATATTAATCTGTGTCACGATGGCACAGTTAGAGTTATGAATGTCTGCTGTTAGAAGACGTCTGGAGTGTGGAATCTGCATTGAAACACAATTAAAAACCATTCAAAGCCACGGTCAACAACAGAGCTTTGAGTTGATGTGATTTTGATTTGTAGTACCGTTCGGAAAGATAATTGGTTGTTTAAGAAAGTCATCCTGCTCAAATTGAAGTAACCACATTTGTACAACAGCAACAAGACATAGTCTGTAAGTATACTTACAAACCTTTCTCAGTTAACAAAAATAAGTTGTCATTGCCTAGATTGTTGGTTCTCTTTTTGACACTATATATTGAATAATATATATATATATATATATATATATATATATATATATATATATATATATATATATATATATATATATATATATATATATTCCAGATTATAAAATTCCATTTAATGGGGGGCTCTCGAGTGCCGCATCCGGTAAAGGCACTCCACATGGAGTGCGGGATGCGCCCTATAGCCTGGACGTCGCTGGTTTGAGTCCAGACTATTCCATTGCCAACCATGGGCGAGAGTTCCCAGGGGGCAGTGCACAATTGGCCGAGCAGGGGGGTGGAGGGGGTTTAGGTCGGCCAGGATGTCCTCTGCTCACCACGCACCACCGACCCCTGTAGTCTGCCTGGGCGCCAGCGGGCTTGCCTGTAAGATGCCTGGAGCGGCGTTGTCCACTGATGCTGTAGCTCCCGAGGTGGCTACATGGTGAGCCTGCAGTGTGAAAAGAAGCAGTCAGCTGATGGCACACGCTTTGGAGGACAGCGTGTGTTCATCTTCGCCACTCCTGAGTCAGCGCAGGGGTGGTAGCAATGAGCCGAGCTTAAATAATAATTGGATATCCTAAATTGGGAGAAAATAATAAAAAAAATTATTGGAGACTACTAAATTAAAAAAAAAAAAGATTCAATTTAATACCAATACAGTACTTTCGCTAATCCAAACGAATTGGGACCGAAGCTATCTTCTCCCCTTCATTAAACATGTATCCTTTTATATTGCAGGTTCGATTCTCAGCCCAATCCCTCTTTGATTATCTTAAGACAATACAACAGGACGCGACTGCCATGAACAATTTTGGGTGCACTTTGCTGCAGATCTTCAGGGATAATGTGCGGAATGACAGGTAGGGTGGCTCTTGATTGTAAATGCAATAGATTTACTGAAATAAAAAATATATAACCTTGATCGCCCTAATGCAGATAATATTTGAGTTCAGTTTCTTCATTTTCCGTGTTTTGTAATTTTTGTCCTGTGCCCTTGTAATTTATGTAATTGTTTAATCAATATTTGTTCTACTAATCAAGATATTAAGATTTGTAGGTGGCTAAAGTACAGGAGCTATGGGTGTAACTTAGCTTTGTCACAGAGTTGTTATAAAAGCACACCTTTTAACCTTTGTCCTTATGTATATGCCGTCACCTCTTTCTGGGCTACTGGAGAAGTTAAGAAAGCACCCATGAAACAGACGGGCATACTTTCCCATGATCACATTTCCTGTCTATAAAGGTTAATTATCAGTAGGCTAATTCTGATTATTCTAATAATGATTATTAGAAAGTAATACCTGGTTTGACAGTAGCCATGAATGTTTTGCAACTTATGTGGCAAACATTATTAACTAAAGTGGATGTGATTATTTATTGTATGTCAGAAGTGTAGAATCTAAGACTGAAATTATCCTAAATTACTGATTTCAAAGTTGAAGCTGTAATGTGAAGTGATTGTGTTTTTTTGGAGGGTTTCCTAATAAGGCAAGCAATCATGGATGAACCTGTCAACCCCCACTTTTTTCCGCAGGATAAAGTTAATATTTATTTCATAATTGTTGTGTGTGTTTGGTACAAGTGACAAGCCAGTTGTTGAGTGAAAGCACTGAATGGTTTCTAATTGTGAAGCCCTGAAAAAGGTAATTGCGTCACTGATTATAAGGAACTATTTTTAGGTTGCCTGTTTTTCTGTGACCTCTTGAATCCTGAAAAGACCTGAACCGATTTAAGGTTTAGTCTATATGCGGTAATGTGGTGGAGTTCTCTTGAGATGAGTGTGTTTGAGTGAGGGAGCGTGTGCTAGTAATACTTGTGAGACACATTGTCTTGTTTACAAGAAAGTTGTGGGTGAAGAAGTCAAGTTAACACCATACAAATAGAAATTGGAATATTTAATGCCCTTTGTACAAATCACACTTTTAACATCCTTTCACACACCCAAATGTATCCAGGGGAAATCCAGCTGTTAATGTTACAAAACTAATTACACACTTTTAAGTCCCTAAGTTAAACTTCCTAACAAATAACAGGACGTTACATAATGAGAAATTAAGTCATTTGCTACACTGATGGTTCTTTGTTTTCAAATTCTAATTTTAATTTGAACACTGAAAATGTTTGCAAAACTAGAGCTGGCGAAAAATCTATAAAAATAAACCTGTAGCCTAATAGCTTGATTACCCTTTCCAAGTTCCAATTTCACAAAAGCACTAAACCTGTACACAGCATATGGTTGTAACTAATCCAAAATACCATCAATTCTTTCTCATCAATATTCACTACTTAAGTCTGGTGCTCTTTTGAAGCCCAGTAATTCCATTCTTTATACCTAGGGTCTCCATCCCACTGCTGAAGATGATTGATCAGATGCTGTCCAATGGATGCTTTGATATCTTTGCAAAAGAAGAAAAGTAAGTCTTTCTCCTAACACTCCAGCCTTTTTACATACTGTACACTTGAAAAATGCTCAGTGGTTTATGCATCAGCTGAATGCTTCCCAAGTCTCCACTGGTTTCAATGTAAATGTCTTTTGAAAGCCAATAAGTCAATGTCAGATTAATTTGGTCCAGGCAGGAAATGGACAGAATAAACAGTCTAGGAGGACAGCTAAGGTTCAGATACTATGTGCCCAGTTGGGGTCCTCTTAAAGAAATTGAAACTGCTATTAAGAGAAACAAAACTAATATTAACAGTATTAAAAAAACAAATGTTATGTGACCGAGGGAAATAAGGAACATGTTTGCTTTGCCAATATCAGGTTTGATTATACTGTGTGTGACTTATTGCACTCTGGAATACGACGGATTCAAACTTTGATCTGCAGAGACAAGTAAGCCAGTGGCACTGGTACTTCTAAGGCATGATTATGCTGAATTCTGAGGTGGCTTGTGACAGACTAATGCTCACTGGGAGCTAAATGGAGACCAGCTTATTTCATATGTGACCTGAGCCAAACCCAGACCTCCAAAGGCATAACAGGACAGTTAATTAGCTCCACTACGCCATCCTGCCCCCTAACCAAGTCAGAAAGAAATAGCCTGGTTTATTAAGTTCCACACACACTGCTTTCATTATTCCTGTAAAGAGCCTTGAGCCGTCAGAAACACAACTCCCAGGTGCCATCCCATCAAAACAAGAGCTCAGTACCCCTCTCCTCAGATTGCAGGACCACCATGGGCCACGTCAATACAGATTTAGTTGAAATGCAGCTCACCTTTTTCTTAGAAAAACATTCTTCAGTCAGGCACACGTGATGCCAGTAGTGAAGGAAATACCACTGATCCCTTTTCCCGAGGGATCCCCTTCTGTTTTGGTTTTCTGCCGACGCAACTCATGGGGTTTCAAAGAGTAATGGCCTTTTGATATATATTTTTAAAAAGAGGCTGGCTCTGTTTTTGTTTCAAATGTGGAACCGTCAGGTGACAGAAGGAATGGGCAGGTCTGTTCAGATACAAAGGTGTCATGGATATTTCTCCCATTTTGCTAAAGCACTTCCAGATGTGTATTAGAATTAGACTCTTTGTGCTCTGTTCTTCGGTCAGCAGCAACAGATCGATTTAGAATCACAGTCCATCTAGCATTTCCTGATTGCACGCTGCTGAAAAGAAGTAGAGAGAGGGGGTTGGGGGGGGGGGGGGGGGGGAGATGTATTATTTTCAGTATGGAAGTTATTAGTTGATAAAATCTTACAAATTAGGAAGTTGTTACTCAACACAATTATGCAAAAAAAAAAAAAAAAAAAGCTATTTTTAATTTAGTAAAACAAAAAATACTTGTTCAGGAAGTTGTCTCCATGCAGGAACACACCAATTTGTGGCTTATTACAAATCTGAGCTAATTGAAATATTTAGCATATGTTTGGTTAAAGCCTACTGAATACTGAAAGATGGCCAAAGATACCAGTCTGTGACTCATTTGACACACAGTCAACATACTTGGTGCCACTCAGTACTGGCTGGCTTAGCGCATTTATGATCTTTTAGCTTAACTTTGAACTTATGTGAAATCTTGTGTTTTTTTAAAAAAAATGCTATATACAAATATTCTTTACTTTCGTAGCTAAAAAATGTGTAAAACATTACTGTGAATAAATCTTTAAAATGTAAAATAAAACTGGCAACCCCTCAAATGACCTTATAAAAAAGGATAGAAATACAGTACTGTACAGCAGAAAGAGCTGTCGTTTCAAGCCTTGTTTAATTGAATATTTTGTATATATGTCCTCTCATTCTCATTCCCCTATGTCTGTTGGGTATATTGACCCATTGTGAACAATATAGAGGCAGGGGATATAGCTAAAGTACTGACAATACCATCTTGTTTCCTGCAGTCATCAGTTCGGCATGGACTTGCTTGCTCTTTGCAAAGAAGAAATCAGGAAGTCCAAAGACATCCAGAAGCTTCAATCCAGCATTGCTGTGTAAGTATGAGAGAGAGAGAGATAGAAAATGTTGGTTCTAGTGAATTTGTCAACCCTCTGTTGACAGGCATCATGATTGGTTCCCATCTCAGTCTGTACACCTGAATACTTACCTTAACACCCTCTGCCATTCTGTCCTGGGCTCTCTTAAGCAGATACTGGTAGTTTTCTGAAGTGGACTAATGGCTGCTGGGTGTTAATCGTCAACCCCAGTGATATTGTGCATGTAGGATCATATATACCAACATGCTAAGTTAACTGCAGTAAGTTAAGAAACAACAAAAAAAAGGGAACAGGGGCTCCTGAGTGGCGCATCTGAATGGCGAGCTTTCCTGTAAGCTGCCTAGAGCTGTGTTGTCCTCTGACGCTGTAGCTCTGAGGTGGCTGCACGGTGAGTCTGCAGTGTAAAAAAAAAATAAAAAAAAAAAGCAGTCGGCTGACGGCAAATGCTTTGGAGCACAGCGTGTGTTCGTCTGTGCCGCTCCCGAGTCAGTGCAGGGGTGGTAGCGGTGAGCTGAGCCTAAAAATAATTGGATATGCCAAATTGGTAGAAAATAATGAAATAATTGGCGATTTTACTAAATTAAAGAAAAAAAAATTAAGAGCTATTACAAGTACCTAGTTGTTTCTTGGTAGTACACAAAAATGGTAAATGTGAAGTGAATACGACCCGCCTCTTGTCTATAGAACTGATATTTTGAAGGGGTTTAAAAGGTAACTAACCACAAGTATTTAACCAAATGGGACACTACATTTGTAAAAGAGTGTATGAGAGCAGGGCCAAGCTCTCATTTCATCTGATGCGTAACTACGCAGTACAGCTGAGACAGTAATCTGACAAGCCTAGAGCCTCAGGCACTGGAGATTAATGTGGGATCCACAAACATCAAACCTGGAAGCAAACTTTCATCCATCTATAGTTTTCTTTCTCTGTGTACACACAGGTCCGAAGGTAGTTGATTTCAGTTGGTGGTTGATTTCATGAATAGTTAACTGTATATCCAGTTAAACCCCCTCAGACCAGCTCACACTTAGCTCCCCTCTCTTGTCAGTCTACAGACACTGTATTGGAACTAACTGTTTATTGAGAAAATATTCCTATTGCGGTATTGAGGGATTTTTTTGGTTATTAATGTGCAACAACATAACATACACCGTTGCGCCTTTCTGCACCAAAGTAACCTTCAGCCACTTTGATCCGAAATAAAAAAGAAGCAAGTTCCTGTTAACTAAAAAAAAACAACAACCAGAAAGCACGATGAATAGTGTTGATCAGGTGACAGTATGGTCTGGAACAAAATATAATATCTTTATTTGGGTGTGTCTTAATGGATTAAAAAGAGAGTTTTCAGCTAAACTGACTGGACTCGAATACCCAGCAAAGACCAGGCATGTGAGCATTTTGTGCAACAAGTGGGAAAGCATAATGATCACAGAGGCTTCACAAGGGGCATGATAGCGAGAGCCAGTGTGAGATACGTGTCACTCAACGCAGTGGCTGCATTTACTAACGAGCCCATCAAGAGAGCAGTGAGGTGTGCAGTGTATTGTGACAACAAAAAAAGCCTGCTACAGCTGCTTTATTCAGCTGAACAATTCTCCGACTGTAGAAAGAAAGTGTATAGCAGACAGCATGTGGGCTGCGACCGTGTTGTCATTCACTACTGTAAGCAACTTAACAAATTGGTGATAATTCAGATTATTGATCTGATAATAAGCAATGTGTTCTTACAGCTTTTGCGGCCTGATTCAGTTCCAAGGGGACATCCGGAAGAAGGTTCTGTTGCAGCTTTTGCTGCTGCTCTGTCACCTGTTCCCTGTTGTGAGTATCCAGGCATAAAATACATTCAAATACGACAAACATTATGCATCTCAAATATGTATTGAATGTGCTATATGTGTTTTCTGTGGCCAGCATTACTCACTGTGCCCCCTATAGTAAAATGAACTATAGTACAAAGAAGAATGTCAGAGCTAAATTTGTTCATATCCCTACAGTAAATAAATCGGAATTAAAGCTAATGTAAATGGTTAGCCTTTTTATTATTGGATATTTTTTATATATCTCTAAATAGATGCAGTGGCACCTGAAGGGGCAAAACCCTTAGCTGATTAAATCACAACACAGACAGTAACACACACGCATTCTGCTGTGGTAAGAAAAATATATTTTTGAAGTTTGTGGTGTTTTTGACCTTGGATAACATCAGTAAAGTACATGGCACATGTCTAACCAAAGTTCTGACCCTGTCATTACCCCACCCGATTTCTATCTGCAGCTATGATTTACAGTGTGGCCAGGTGAAATGGTGCCATATTTTAAATCACACTCGGATGATCATCATAAGCCAATAACTAGAATTGATTTAGTGCATTTTGATCCAATAAAAAAATTCCCTAAACATTCCCGGAGGCATTAACAGCTTTGTAGAATATAAGCCCTCTATTGTTTTATTGTCTGTGGCCATTGAGGCAGCTGTTAGCTGGGTCATGTGGAAACTGGAAGCAGGCCAGCTTTTATTCATCCAGCAAAAAATCTGCAATGAGGAAGCCAATGAGTCAGTAAATTGAGGAATCCATACAGATAAGGGGGTGGTGTTTAAGATATGCTCTTGTCTGAGTAATGCGAGGCCTGGGTTGCATTTTAATTGTTTTTGGCTCCCTTGGTAGGCACCCTAGTTTTTAACCGTTAGCTCTCCAGCTGGTTGCTGCATTGTTTAGACGCGGAGCAAGGGGTCTGGACATGATGCATTCACGTTCTTGATGTTTCTGGATTGAACTGTAATGAAATGTTCTCCCTCGGTAGTAGTTTTTTTTTTTTTTCTCACACCAAAAGTAAAGTAATACTCCGATGCTTAGTTTAATTATGTGGCACTTTACCCCCCTAACATCTTATTGTGACTGTTTGTCTAAAGGAAGAGAAAGGAACATCTCTAGCATTGGCGTTGATGCACTTTGCTTTAAATGACTGTCAGAAACGCTGATAATTGTTCAGTACAGTATGTAATCAAGACAAATTATGCATAATATCACAACAATCAATTATTGTTCCAGCCGTAATCAAAACTTACTGCCCTATGGAATATTTGTTTCAAGATTTTCTAATATGATAACATTGTATGTTACAGACCAAGTATCTAGAGCAGGGGTGCACATTTCCGGTCCTGGAGGGCCGGATCCCTCCTGGCTTTTGTTCCAACTGTGTTCTAAATTACTTAATTAGACCAATAATTGGTAATAATTGGTCCAATTAAGTAATTTAGGGCAAGGTTGGAACAAAAGCCAGGAGGGACACCGGCCCTCCAGGACCGGAATTGTGCACCCCTGATCTAGAGCATTTGGCATTTTTCTGATTTATGAGGAAGTGGTTGCTACCTGTAGGTGGCGCTGTGAGTCTTAGTCAGGGGCAGCAAAAATACTGTAAAGGGAAGGGTGGTCATTAATATTATTACATTCTTTAACCAAAGCAGTATCAAGTATTTGACTGATCTACAATTTATATCCACTAGATAGTAAGTAAGTAAGTGTATTTATTCCATACAACAGTATCTCAAAGCGCTTTACAAGTCAATAAAAACAAATACAATAAAATTAATTAAAACAATAAAAAAAACACATGAACATGAAAAAGTTACAGTAAAATAAATCAAACACCAAAAGACATCAATATTAGTAGAGAAATAAAAAGAAAAGAACACTTTTAACATTTTGTATAAAACACTAGTCTAAAGGGAGTTTTTAATCTTGATTTAAAAATATGACTCTGCATCTCTAATGTCAGATGGTAGTTTATTCCATAATCAGGGAGCATTGTAACTAAAATCTCCTTTAATTTTTGTCTTAATCTTTGGGAGGGACAGAAGACCAGAATCACGTCTAGATATATACATATAAGGACAAAAGCTCTTTTAGATAACCAGGTGCCAGGCCATGTAGTGTTTTTTGTAAGTCAAAAGTAGAATCTTCTAATCAACTATATATCTTTCTGGAAGCCAGTGTAGAGAAGTCAGCAGGTGGGTTATGTGGTCACTTTTCTTTTTTATACTAAGCACCCGCGCCACTGCATTTTGAACAATCTATAACTGAAAAGGCATAGGGCCTCATTCACTAAACAGCGGTAACATGTTTTGCATGTTACCTGCTGTATTCACTAACCAGTGGCAGGCAACCAGCGCGTGGAAAAAGTACTGCGTCATTTAAATATAATGAATAATGTTAATGTGTGGAAACGTCCGCAAATCACGTCACAAAATACCGCCTGGGAGGTATTTGATATTCAAACCATATTCACTTAAGGGCGCTAACTTTACTAGGTGCCTCAATGTGTGTTAAAAGTAACGCTTATTGAAACCCAGGCGGTGTCACAGAACCAGCAGAAGAGCTGCACAGGAGAGCGAGAAGAGGAGTCAGGGAGAGAGTATTTCAGACCAGGCTGACGTTACTAGGGCTGTGTGAGGAGGAGGTAATAACTAGATACAGATACAGCACAGATCATACTAGACTTATATGTAGGGCCCCGGGAAATTCACGATATCACAGATTTTACAGAAATCGTGTATTTGACTGCCTATCCTGAAAAATAGGCATTTTATTTTCCTTTCAGTATTTTACATTACTCTTCACCTCCCCTATTCATTTCAACAGTAACAAACCAGCGTCAATGCCGTGCATTTGGTTACTAGGGCAACGGGGCAAACAAATACCAGCTTCATCACTGGTGAATTCCTCATACTGTACAATGACATTTGAGTCAGAGGCGGGACGCTTAAAATGGTTGTTTAGATATTGTTGGTTTATTAGCTTGCAGTGTATGATTAACATTAAAAATGCAGGCAGCTGACAAATCAAAAAAAGCTAAATTAATTTCAACAGAAGATCGCGTTCAGAGCGACGAAGAGGGGACGTTGCATGCAGATGGTGGGATTCTATTTTGCTCAACTTGTATCTTTGGATCATCTAAGAAAAGGTACTATTGACAAGCATCTTGACAGCGGAGTACACAAAAACAAGATAATCAAACTTGAAGATCAGGCTAAGCAATTACCGAACAAGCAGGTCACAATCACAGGATTGTTTAAAAAGAGCATGCAGATGGTGGGATTCTATTTTGCTCAACTTGTATCTTTGGATCATCTAAGAAAAGGTACTATTGACAAGCATCTTGACAGCGGAGTACACAAAAACAAGATAATCAAACTTGAAGATCAGGCTAAGCAATTACCGAACAAGCAGGTCACAATCACAGGATTGTTTAAAAAGAGCACAGAAAGTGGAACAACATGTAATGTCAACATGTTTGAATTAGTAAAAGCCTTTGTGCAGCGAACATACCGATACAATGGTTGGTCAATGAAATATTACCAATTTTTTTAATGAAAATAATCCTGAATTGTGGAGCCGTGCCTAACAGTGACACACTCAGACGAGAGTATCTGTATGCAGCACACGAATATTTAAATGTGAAAATGGACAATTCTGAGTCTGTTTGCATTATATGTGACAAGGACACTGATGAGTTTAATATTTTGGGATTAAAAGCAGCAAAATAGTCTTTGGGAATTACACAGTCATTGTAATTAATGTGTGAACATACATTTTAAAGTTTTACAAAACTTGAAAATGTTGCTGAATATGTCATTCAAGGTTGTTTTAAAAACATTTGTCTGCTTGTTACTTTTTTTTGCAGCCAACACAGTCCATTTTAAACAACTCTTGTTTCCAGCAAAAGTTTGTTTCATTTTTAAAGATTGTTTCAATAACCGCTTGCTTTCCAATGTTACAATGTACTCGTACGTCCTCAGACAGTCCGGGATATATGACGATTACGAGGCAGGTGTATATGCAACACTTTCGGCTATGTTAATATATTTATATAGTCACCATGTACTTGTGATATTTAAGGAGGCTATGCGTAAAATATACAAAATAAACTGTAAATGTCCAATAAATATATATACACAGAGTGCGAGTTGAGGTGCAGTCATAAATACAAGCAATGAAACATTTAATGTTAAAGTGACATTTCGCCAAACACCTTTTGAAATGTAAATAGTGAACTTTTAATTGACTGAGAGAGTGCTTTGCTGACTTTTGATTAAAATTACAAATTAAATCCGGGAGATCAAGTTGCACAAACACATATGTATTTGATTTGCAGAGTTAAACATAAATGTTCCATTAACAATTACTTTCTCTGCTTTGACAGTCTCCCACGACGCTGTGATTTGGGATAAGACCCCCGCCATCCTCCTACGGAGTGCATTTATTTAGTCCTTAATGTTCTGTTGTAGTTAATATTCTCACTGATTCAGCACCAAAAAGCCTTACATAATTCCCCACCACTTCTCCTGCTAATACATTTAGCTCCTGGTCTGTAAACTTTAGATTCCTCACTCTGTCCTCCTTGTGACAAACTCAGAACCGTATTGACCTTTTCTTTCGAGTGCTCATATATATATATATATATATATATATATATATATATATATATATATATATATATATATATATAATACTTTCGTATATACTTTCAGAATCAAATATGAATCCCACATTTCTGACATTTTTGGTTTGAATTTAAATTCCTGTTTTTAGAGAATTGGCAAATTCCAGTTGTTGCTGAGAACCCCAAATCACAACTTCTGTCTCATCTGAGTTTAACTGCAAAAAATAGAGACATCCAGATTTTTACATCTCAATTAAATCAGAGACCGCAGAGGTTTCTCCAGGTTTCACAGAAATATAAAGCTGTGTGTCATCAGGATAGCTGTGAAAGTGTACACTATGTTTACAAAACATCTCCCCCAGCGGTAGCATGTATAAAGAAGATAGTAGCTAACAAGAACTGTGAGCATCATGAAGTGGAGTCAAGTATTGCTAAAGCTTTAAGATTGGAAGTAACTTTCCTTGCCACCCTGGTTTCATCTTTAAACTTTGGAGCATGGGGTCCTGCATTAAGTTCCAACTCATTTCATACTTGTTTTTTTAATAAAACATTTTCAGACAAGTTCATAAAGTTCTCTTTCCTGTTTTCAGTTTCGTTGGAACAATATATAGCCTTTATAAGGGTCCGTATGGCAAGACTTGGTTTTCTGATGCCAACAGTAACATTGTGGTTGAGATCATTAACAGGAAGTGAGGTCTGCACAGTCTGTGAGGAGATGTTATTTGGTTGACAGCTGTATGGAATTTATGGCCAATACAAAACTAATACAGTTTCCCCTTTTTTTGAGGCTTTTTATATTATAGGCATTTGGGGGGGTTTAAACCGTACCTCCACCCTTAGTCTTAAACCTACTGAATCGTGGTCCTTTTATCACAGTTTTTTTTGTATTTATGATGTTAAGAAGGAAATACAGTGCTTAGTTCTTTATTCGGACCTGTCTACCCGACTGAATTTTGCTTCGCCCTGTTGGGAATCTTCTCCTGGTATACCCTGGAAGGATGAATGCTGTAGTTTACTTTAAGCATCATTGTGGATCAGGTCCACCCAACAGCATTGCACTTGTACTTTCAAGAAAATGATGCACCAATCCACCGTGCCAGAACTGTGTGTGAATGGTTTGAGAAGCATGACAGCAGCGTCAGGCCGCTTCCATGGCCACTGGGACGAACTCGAACGACTCATTTGTCATCACAATCCCACCTCTCTGCACCAATTGCATGAAATATTAATTCCTGAATAGATCAGCATACTAACTAAAATAAACCCCAGTGTGTGTTACTGAAGGTTCAATTCGATTTTTTTTAGTTGATACAAAGTTACGTAAATGAGTGAGCAAATCTTTTTATGTCTTGTTCCAAATAGTTGATGGCAAATAGCAATCAAATGTGATACAGTATTAGTAACAAACATTACTCATCAATCAACAACAGCTATTCTGATTTCCTGACAATTGACGTGTTGTAATGTATAAAGTGAATCACCTTCATAATACGGTTCGTAATACGGATAATAAGTCAATGTATGTACAATTTGCGATCTGTAATCCCTGGTTAGTGAAGCCAGGTTACCACTTCAGACTTAGCACAGCGAGTACAATGAAAAGGCACAACATGGAAGCTAAGGAGTTCAGAATTGTAGTTAAATAACCAGAACATTGTATTGGTTTGACGAATCAGTCCATTGTGTGATGTAACACCCTCTGTGTTGTGTATTACTGCTTCACAGTATGTTCTTTTACCCAGTCTAGGGGAACATGTATTCTTGAAAGCATGTCTATCTAGTTAGTACAGTGTCACCATTGCTCAACACTTGCAGTAAGTGAAATTTAACAGTATTGTGGGTCTAAATACCAATAATGCTTCACAGAATAAAGGCTTTAGAAAAATGCCTTTCCTTGCTTTATGTGGGGATAAACCAAATCCAACTACATCCAATTCAATAACATTTCAGCTTTAAACGGGATTTATTGCCCTCCCAGTTTGACGTGTGTTTGTGATGCATAACTGGAACTAACTCAATGTAGCCAAATTCGGTGGAACCAGCTGTATTTATAGTGTTCCTCTGATATAATTTTTTTTTTTCTTTTCAAGTGTGTCTAATGTTTTCCATTTTTTCACTTCAGATAAGAAAAACAACAGCGAGCCAGGTGTATGAAATGCTGTTGATTTATGATGATGTCATTGACCTGGCCGTGATGGAGGAGGTGATGACAATGCTCAGCGACACCAACTGGTGAGGCCTGGGAAACTGGTTCCACTGGAAATGGCTTTGAGCGCGCTTTAGTTCTGTTACAGATCAGATTGGCATTAGCTTCTGCTTGCTTTTGAAGGGATGTGAAACTCATCAGATTCAATAACATCAATGATGAGGGCAGCTTTAGGGTGACCAGAGCTCAGAACTGGGACACACAGATTTGTTTTAAAACTATGCAATGTTGTGTGTGTGTTTTTTTTGTTTTTTTTTAAAGAAGAATACTTCTTATTTGAATGTAGTGCTTTTATCACTATTAGTGTTTTTACCCTAAACTAACAAAAAACAACAACTTGACTGCTGCACAACCTCTGCACCTTCCCTTTCCAATTTGTGGCAATGATTAACTAGATGTTATAACCATATGTATTGCTATTTTTACCCTTAACTCTCATTTTGCCTACTTTTAATTTAGTATAGTAACCTATTTGAAAAGTATTATTCTGGAACCATATTGACAATTGTGCGCTCTTGCAAACTGGGACATTTTTAAATACGTCCGGACGCCATGACCGTTGGTGGGAAAAGAGGACTGGTCAAACCAGGATGTCTGGTCACCTTTTGAGGCCTAAAGTAGTTCCTCACAGAAAATGTATTTAAAATAAATGCTACAAAAATTACAGGTGTTACTTTACTGCAAACATGTTCCATCTGTAGTTTCAGATGGCATAAGTCAATTTCATTTTTGTTTATATATTTTTCAGCTGAATGGAAATTTTTTCTGATTTTAAGAAAAGGGTGATTTGTTTACACTGGAACAAATGCTGGCTTTTTGCTAAGACAGAGAAGATACAGTGAAATTACAGTTTTGCAAGGCTAATGATGGATTGTGCCAAAATGTTGGTTACAGACAAAATGTCAAAGTTATTGAACCCTTAACCTTGAAGGAGAAGATTAATGCTACTGGAATTACAAACAGGTATTGTTGAGATGTTCACCATCTCATTTTGTACAGGAGGATTGAAGATAAAACTGTTTTACCTTGATGATATCTAGGGCGTCTGATTTTTGGGTTTTACCCGATTCTCCCCCCCCAATATGCTTTTTTCTGCATTTGGGTTATACCCGAAAACTCCCCGAATAGGCACACACTATATATGAATAAACGCATGCGCAGTTGTCTGTGATTCAAATGCAACAGAGCAGAACTGGTGTCGATGACGGTAAGCTGATTTACCTATTAGAAAAATGTGGATTCTTAGTGTAATATATATGTGTGTGTCTGTGTGTGTGTATATATATATGTATAAGTGTGTTTGTTATTTACATTTATCTGAATGGCACATAACGAGATCCAAACAGCTGAGTTTGCCCAAAATATATGGCGTGCTTAACACAGTATAGATGATGCCTTTGCTATTGAAATCAATGGGAATGGCAAACGGCAAACTCTGTTTGTCCGATATAAATGGCTGCCCCAAATAACCCTGTACGGTGTATGTGGCGGATACTATATAACTCTTAGGAAAAAATTTATATACTATATATAAACAATATATTTGTTACAGACTTTCTGCAAATGCATTACCTAACCTAACCAACATCTACTATTTAGTATATTACTGCAGTATATTACCAACTATATAACTCATAATACTATATAACTATATAACTTCTCATTATATGTGACTACTAAAAGCCCTTTAAGTACTGACCATTTTGCTTAAAAAAATCACTCTGCACCAAATGACCCCACCTTAACATACTCAGAAATAACAAGTGGTGTTTTAATTGGAATTCCTGAAGCTTAACACTACACTCATTTGTGAATGTAATAGCAAACCCAAACGGTGCAGACCCTTGCGGTGGCTGAAAAACAAGCACTAAGCTCATGTTTTCCAAAATACACCAGCAGACCAAGCAAGTGATTAATGACATTTGTACTATTTGTTAAAAGTAGCAAGTAATTCCAGCTTATAAAAACAATAACGTTAGCTGAGTAGTTAACAAGTGGCTTGGTTTTGCCTTGTTCTCCAGACGGTTATTAATCAGCCCATTTCAAGACCAGTCTGTTATACAGACCAGTTGTCGAAATCAACTGTTGCTTTCTTTGGCGTGCGTGAGGTGCTGAAATGAATGAGTGAATGTGAAACATAGTAACTGACAGCATTGGACATTGGTGAGGCTTGCACTTTGCTTCAGTGATGTGCATCTACCACCCACAGCACTGGAAAAGGACCTTCACACTTAGAAAATATTAACATGTTGAACAGAGTTCAACAGTTACATGTAGACAAAATCACATCTCCAAGCCCTTTTATCCCCCACAGGCATAAGTGATATAGTGGAGGCAAGTGTATTTACATACCTTTGCATGTCACACTTTACATGTTTCCATAGATCTAAAAAAACAATTATGATTGGTATTAAAATCATTTAGCATATGCTATTGAGAGTATAAGATTCTGGGGTCCATACGTTTTTCCATCTGTTTGTCAGACATTTTTACATGTAACTTGAGAACACAATAAGTTGTTTCGCTTATTGTATATCAGTCTTCATAAGATACCATGATAACACCTCATTACATCTAGGACCTAAATACCACTTATCCAATTTTCATTAAATTTTCGTTCTTATTCTAAACTATGCTGCACAGTCTGTTGATATATGTCATGATCATTATTTTTTCATCACCCTGCTCTAATGAATGCATAGTATTGTCGGTGGATGTCTGTTGCTGACATATTGACAGATATATTCCAGTAATGACTTCCACAGTCAGGGTGCATAAGTGCTCTGCCCCCCAAGAGCTGAACACATGGAGCCACAAGTACAATAAGCTGGCCTCCCATGAATGCGGGCAGTGACACTGGCGTGCTGGGGGGACTAACAAGGCCTGATTCATATACAGTATCTGTGTTTGTTTTGTGCAATACATCATGAAACCAAAAACCTCGCGTCACTTTTAACCTTGTAGGTGTTTCCTATTGTGATTGTCTGAGCTATAAAAAGCTATATCAGGGATACTTCTTTTGATGAAAAAGCTTGAAACTTTACTGATCCCAACACCTGTATATATGTGTTCATATCCTTGCCAGGGGATAGATATGTTGCCCCACTGATTTCCAGTACAGTTGTCCCACGTTATACTGACCCCCTTTATAACGCCACCCTCGCATACCGCCAGCTATTCTCTCTGAACAAATTTCACCAATATAAAAACAGTGCTATTTTTACCCATTATATCGCCACCCCCGCTGTCCGCCACCCGCCAACTTCCCAAGTTAAGCAAACGAAAATATAGCATTGTAGTTTCCCTCATTGTAGCACCAGTGAAATGATCATGGCCAATTAAAACAACAAAGTTATGCAGATAACCTTTGACTCACTTTCCTAATTTGTTGTTAACTGAACATTCATACCAATGTCATCAACACTGCCGCTCCCAAAGCAAAACAGAAAGTACAAAATGGCTAGTCTCCCCTATATTTAACACCAGAGCAAAAGAACAAAAATCTGCATGTATGCATCTGAAAATAAGAAAGCAAGACATTGCAAATGTTTTTTCGCCTAAGTGAGGCATGCTGTTACTCGAAGGACAATTGAAGACATTGTAATGGATAAAAACAAATGGCTTACTGTGATGGAATGGGTCGATTTGTTTAACCTGACAAAGGCTTGACGCAGTGACTTTTAAAAACCACAGTTAAAAAAAAAAAAAAAAAAAAAAAAAAGTTAACTTAAACTAAAGTATCAGTTTTGTAAACAATGGAATAGTTTTTTTTTTTTTTTTTACTTTAAGAAAAGTGTTTTCCTGTACATATTCAGCGTTTTCTTTTTAACTGCTTAAAAAAGAATGCTATTGAGCTTAAATTGCTTTGTGAAATAAATAGATGGCATTGTTCAAGTATAAACTGTTCCTCAGAAGTAAACATGTATGTTACATACAGATGGGAAAAGATGATAAAATGTCACTAGTAGACCTACTGTAGTTTAAAAAAAAAAAAGATTAATGTTTTATTAAAATGGCCTGGAGATACTGTAATTGTATAACTAACAAAATAAAACGTTTGAATTTATTGCAAACATAGAAGGTTGTGTGTGTGTGTGTGTGTGTGTGTGTGTGTGTGTGTGACCCTTACTATAACGCCACCCTCGCTTATTGCCGGTTTTTGCCTATGGCCCTTACCAGGCCGTATAAAGAGGGTTGACTGTATACATAAAATAACATTGACATTGAAAGCTGAACTGCCTAATAAATAAAATTGCACAGTATTAGTGTTGACATTGCCATACAAGAAAAAAAAAATTGAATTGATCAACAAGTTGGAAAGCACCTGACTTTATTAAACCAGTTTGTGATTGTAGGGCTTTTAGTATGAGAGAAGAAAAGATTTTAATAACATATGTATGGTTAGAAATACTGGGAACAAGAGGCTGCAGTTTGGCCCTTTTTATGCTTGTACCTTGCAAGGAAATCTAGTCTCCAGTTGTCTTTTAATGTTCTTAGTATTAGCTGTTACTACTTCCCATGGTAAACTGTACTTTTAGGGGTCCTCAAGGTCTTGGGTTGGGGACACTTAACAAGACCCTAGCACGTATGAATCTTCCTTCACTGTCTTTTGTTTTGTTTGTCTTTTCAGGGAAGCTGAGCTGACCACAGTAAGAACACAGAGGAATCAGCTGTGCGAATTGCTGGGTGTCCAGAAGCCTACACTGGTTGTCAAGGTAATAGTTTTAGGCCTGTCAGTCAGGACAAGTGCTTTAATCTCACCCCATAGCGAGTTCAGCCAGCATGAATTGGAGGGGAAAGCATTTTCATGTGGAAACTTCAGACCAAACGAATTGCTTGAAAAATAAATATTAAAAAAACAAACAAACAAACAAAAAAAACATGACCACAAATATAAAAATGCTGTGCAGTCTCTATCTATTTATGAGTTCAAAACTAAAATCTTTAGAGCTTGGATTAAAAACCTAAAAAGTTTTCCGATACTTGTATAAGTTAATTTGTAAAGCCAGGATGTGAATTGGAATACAAAACTAAACAAGTAACGGTTCAGATGAAGGGTGTATAACAAAATATTAAGCCAAACACACAAAATAAAAACAGATGTTTAAAAAGCCCAGAAGGAAAATGACTTGAGTTGGAATCTGTTGTCATCTCTCCAGGATTCTTTCCATCTCTCAATAAAGGTACAGTGTTTTGACTATGAGGCAATTCTTTGGGTGGATTCAGAGGGCTTTCAGACATTTCAACACCTCCTGGAGAAAAAAAAAAAAATCCTTCTAATTTATTATGAACTAAAATATGAACCCTTTCCTCTTGGCATGTGAGCTGTTGGAGTGGGCACTGCTTGTTTTTCTGAGGTCCTTAGGTGGCCAGTATTTCTGTAAGACCTCCCTGGTGAACTGATCAGTGCCCATGACCTGTAATGCTGGGTTCAAAAGCATTCATATTACATTCAAAATACATGCCAAGAAAGCACAATATGAAATTACCCTGAGTACCCTTCTAAATGTTCCCCATAGTAAAGGCATAGCAAAGTGTAATAAAACATAGTGAAAGCATTGTAAAGCACAGAAAGGCATAAAAAATATAGTGCTGCACAAACTGATTGTTCGATTAGCGGATTGAGGTCTCCACAGAAAGCAGGTGCTGACAATCAGATGAGGGTTATTGCTGTTGATTGAATATAAAACAAGGGAAGAAACAGCTGCTTTAATTTGTGGTTATTGCTGGTTTTCTTACTCTAGAGAAGAGGAATCCATACAAATTCAAACAGCTGTTTCATCACTTGTTTCACTTTGATTGGTAAATCAGCCCAATCAACACTAATGATCTTCACATGTCGAGAGCTTGATCTGAATAATAGAATAATCGGTTTGTGCAGCACTATTAAACATGGCAAACCAGAGTACATGTTTGTTTCTGTGGAACTTGGTTGGATTGATTTACACCGGGAAACAACACAAGCACAGTTGCTGATTGTAACCGCTGATAACCTACCCACTGGCTAATAGTAAATCTGTGAGAAGAGTCATTTGTGCACCTTCTAGTTGGGGTTTAGAGCACCCACAGTTTCTGACACTCAGACAGCAATTCCAGTGTATTTGGGCCACCTGTTGTCTCATACTGTCTTCTGGTTTCTGGTGCCACTAGCTCCAGTAAGACAGGATGTGAGGGGGTCAAAGTTCACTTTTTGAAGGCGGTTCAAAGGCCAGACACTTGAGAATGGGAGCCAAAGTTCATTTCCAGCGTGGGTGACCTTCCTAATGAATGGGGTGGATATTTTCTGTGCATTATAAGATAAAGGGGCAGAATGGCATGTATTGAAAAAGAACATTGTTTTAATATCTTACATGTTGTGCCTACGATTTAGCTGTTCCATCCCATACCAAAGAAGTACCAGCGCTGGATTTTTTTTCTATTTATTACGGAATTACATGCCACCCATAACTTAAGTCATACAGTATTTAATAATATTAAAGTCAATTTAATTTTTTGT
The DNA here is from genome assembly GCF_902713425.1 of Acipenser ruthenus. Classification (NCBI taxonomy): domain Eukaryota; kingdom Metazoa; phylum Chordata; class Actinopteri; order Acipenseriformes; family Acipenseridae; genus Acipenser; species Acipenser ruthenus. The sequence continues at coordinate 6,665,498 of NC_081205.1, read as the reverse complement.
TCCTTGAGTATTTGTTTTATAACAATCTGTACTGTGTGTTTTTTTTTTTTTTTTTCCTGTCCAAGTTTTGATTGGCAGTGCATGGTACATTTTAACAATAGGAATAACATCCTGATATTTTTTTAGTCGCCACCTCTCATATTATTCCCACTTTTTCAAACTATCCTGTTTACTGGTTTTAAAGGATACAGATACAGCAAGGCAGTGTGAGGTTCAGGGATTTATCTGCCCAAATCTTGGTAGTTCAGTGACATTCCAGTTTTTTCGGTTCCTGATATTTTTTATTTGTTTGGAGATATCAGAGAGCTACAGAGTCAGATGGTATAATTGCTGTCTGAGCAAACAGAATAGTTTCTGCTGGCAATATTCTGAAACTTCATCGACACTAGATCATCATTTACTGTAAGTTACCAGAACAACCGGTCTGGGCTTCCATGGCGGATATCATCTTTCTTTCGGAAGAGCTGTTTATGTGGTGTAAAAAAAAAATATATATATAAAATGCATTTGTGTAAGTGGTTTAAGTACAGAAATAATAAAGCAATCGGGCGGATTCAATTAACATTTTCCTGGAAAAAGCATTTGAATCTGTCCAATTAATATAGCAAATGTGGAGCAATTTTCTTCTTTGATGTAATTAACCCATCATCAGCGATGAATCAAAACAGAAATTGATCCACATGTGCACTGTTCTCCCCAGCTAAAAGTTCAGCATTTTGCTCCAGGAGATGGTACACTCCCATGTTCTGTAAATACTGAGCTAAAAGCATTCTTACTTAGTAAAACAGAATTCACAGGTGGTAGGGGAGAAAAAAAGAGGAAGTCCTCGGGTACAAATGTGCAGCGTTTACATGCCAAACTCAGTGGGGTTTGGAAGGATCAATGCTTCTGAACCTACAGTGTGCACTTGAATCTGATATAAATCTGATCATATAGATGATTCTGAAGTCGATTCCTCAAATAGGTGGCCTCAATATGATTAGATTGTGCTTATCCAGTAAACTCGTGCTAATTCTGTTGAGATTAGTGTCTCTATGTTATTGATACTTAAATTTCATCAAAAATCAATTATTTGAATAACAGTACTGCTGGAAATGGTTTGCACATAGAATACTGCAGTTTGAAGCTTGGTTTCTACAGCTGCTATCAGTGTGCATTTCATTATGATGGCGTGGTTCACATTCTGTAGGTGAATTCTGGCTCCAGGGTTCAGATTGGTGAGAGTCTACAGTAAATATGGCTACTGTCTGTTGTTATAGAGCCACCCTGTCCAGATAGATTAGTGCTGATCCGACATATGCATGATGTTTACATTGTTCTGAAAGAATACACAACACTTCCTCAGTGATTATCAACTGTAATAGAGTCATTCCGTTATCATGTATAAAAAATTGTGTGTAAAAGTGATTACAGATCAATGGTGACATTATTAATGAATGTAACCTTTTCCTTTCTCTTTAGAGTCTGGTCCAGTAGCCAGTAGGGATGGCTTGAAGAGGAACTGTTGAGCGCACTGATAACTGCATGCAAAATACTTCTAACTATTAATCAGTACCCACAGGTATTTTAAGGCAGTTGTGCAATGCACTGTTACGAAGAAACCTAGTTCATTATAATAAAAAGGTTAAATCACTTTCCTAATTTAAAATCCCATTACATACAGACCACCTCAGTTACCACTTTACCTGTGCTCACCAAAACGCGTTGTAATGAATATTACGATAAAGCTTGCTCTTTTGAAACCAATTTGCTGTTGTTGTTGTTGTTGTTATTATTATTATTATTATTATTATTATTATTATTATTATTATTATTATTATTATTATTATTATTATTATTCTATCTAGGAGGCTGAGTGGTCCAGTGGTTAAAGAAAAGGGCTTGTAACCAGAAGGTCCCCGGTTCAAATCCCACCTCAGCCACTGACTCATTGTGTGACCCTGAGCAAGTCACTTAACCTCCTTGTGCTCTGTCTTTCGGGTGAGACGTAGTTGTAAGTGACTCTGCAGCTGATGCATAGTTCACACACCCTAGTCTCTGTAAGTCGCCTTGGATAAAGGCATCTGCTAAATAAACAAATAATAATAATAATAATAATAATATCTATTGAATCAACTGTATTGCTTCGTAAAGAGATGGAACAGTATGCAGCTAGGCTTGTTAAGTAAAATGTCTTTGTAAAAATCTGATTTATGGGAGAGTTAGGTGTGTTGGGGAAATAACCCACTCTCAAGTGGATAAACAACTGAAACCCCAGTTACATTTGATGATTCATGAAGTTATAGCTATTATGTGAGAAAAGCCTCATTAACAAAAGGCTATTTTGTTGCATTGAAGTCTGTGTTGTATTGCTCTGACACAGCAGTGCACAGTCAGGAGGGATATAGTTTTATTCCAGTATATTATATAATGATTCAGAATACCCATCGACATGAGGCAGTGAGATACAATCATATCTTGCAGATTTGTTGCAGAAGAAACTGGGGAATGGCAGACTAGGGAAGCTGTGGTTAAATCAGCATTAAAAGTTAATAAAACTTCAGCTCCTTCGTGCAGCAGAGAGAACATGAGCCAATGAACAAGAGGTTCCCTAACACCCCTTTGTTTATTAGGTCATTTTCATGCAAACAAAAATACAGCAATTCCTTTTCAGGGCAACTCCAAGTGATCCAGTCTCATGTTGGTTGCCAAGGATTACGGGCAGGTTTTCAGATTAGTTTCATGGTATTGACCTCACTGTTATACACCCTTAACTCTGATTCATTTAAATTAATGCTGTAAATTTTTATGGGCAAATGTCTAACTAACTTGTTTCTCTTGTTGTTTTTCCTTATATAGCATGTTGATATGGGGAAGACCTTGAAGGCTAATTTGGTTGCCATAGCAGCCAGAACCCCTTAACTGTTAAAAAGAAGAAAAAAAAATACTCAAACTGGAACAAAGGGTACTTCTTTTTGAGTGTGTTCCTCAACTGAGCTCCAGCTACTTAGCCTTCATGTTTGAAAACTAACTCTTCAGAAGAATCAGCGGACCATTTATTTCAATTCTTTTAATATGTTTTTTTTTTTCTTTGGGTACACTATGTCCTTGTTTTTTAGTTGCTGTTTTTTTAAGCTGCTGCTTTTTTTTTTTTTTTTTTAAAGCTTAAAGATCAAACTTTGACCGAACTTTCGCAGTTAGGTTTAATATGAGCGAATAGAAAGCAATAAAGAATTGTAAACCCAACACGTCACGAAATACTAGACCTAGCTGCGCTCTCGCTCTCTCTCTCTCTCTCTCTCTCTCTCTCTCTCTCTCTCTCTCTCTCTCTCTCTCTCTCTCTCTCAGTTAGAAATGAATGTTGGTTGTACTAGAAAATAAAACAGCAATCCCCATATGTAAACAGGCATGTCAACTGTATTATGTACAAGCTGCTGTAACTCATCTGAATGTCCTTCCTTACCTATTTGAGCTGTGGTCTGTGTGCCAGCTTGTAATTGTGAACAGGAGGAAAAGGATTGTTGCTCAACATGTACAGTGTGTGGGGAAACTGCTGGAAAATAAAATCGTTGCCTGTGCCCTGCTTGTTCATGAAATAAATAATGATTCATTTGTTTAGAGTGATTACAATCATTTGATCTCTGAGAAGCTAACAAGTAAGCGGATAGCCATTACAAATACAAACAAAATATACAGAATATAAATCACTGAGATGAAAAACATGGGAAAGTGGTTTTATTTTTTTTGTGTTCAGTGATTTCAGAGAAATGGCTAGTGCACAGCAAATGACATGATGGTGGAAAGGTTAATACCACCTTAAAACCAGTTCCTCAGTATAAGAAGACAGCTGTGTAACCTGCATACAGATACAGTTTATTATTCCTCGCAAATAGTGGGGGTGCCCGGTCTGTGGCCTCCTGTGCTTATTGTACTTGTTGGCAATTGTGATTTTCTTTTTCATTTAATAATTTTGTATTTACAGCCGTAGCGGCCTGTGTAGTTTTTTTTTTTGTTGTTGTTTTTTTTTAACCTTGTAAACCTAGCCTAGAGTTTCTGCATTTCTTCAGGGATAGACCAGCATGACAAATTCTATAGAAGTTGGCAACAACATTGTGAGATGTGTTTATACCATCAGAGGAGGCTTCAGCCTACAGACATGTAGGAGTTGCGCTTTGTCTAATGGGTTCAAGCCATTGGTGTAATTGGGAATGAGCCTAGAGCTCACCACTGGCTTGGAGATTAGGAAGAGCCTGGCTTTTGTTTCTGTTATAGTGCAGGTGCAAAAATGACCTTCTCCAGACAGCTGTCTCTAGCTGAACGTGGAAAACTGAAAGGGCTCTGCCTCATCCCCCGAAACTGTGGAACAAGATGGTCTGCTTGTCTGGAACCCAGTGCCAGGTGTTTAACCGTTTCAGTGCCTTTGCAAGTGGCTCATTATTTGACTTTGTTCATGGTGTGTATTATTGTACCAGGCTAAGTTTCCCATCTGTGCTGTACTTTATAATACATGCATTGCTTCCCAGTATTGGCAGGGCAAAATCTTGTTTGGCATAGAGTTAGCATAAACTGTTTTCAAATGAACGAAAAATGTAGACCAAAGGGGAGAATGTACCAATGACATAAATGTAGTTCTGCAAACCTAAAATACACATGCAGAAGAGAAATCAAATGCCTGATTGTTGTGGTTTCCTTCGGATAACATTGATGACAGTAAGTAAATAAATAAAAAAAATCTTTGAAATCATCATTCGAACAGTATCATTTGTTATATACTGGAAGCATTTGGAATTTGACAGTTTCAAGTTAAAAAAAAAAAAAAAGAAAACTGCAAAACGCTTCTTGCATCCAGGGATGGAAATAAGACTGCATAGCAGTTTATCCATTGCTGGTTTTAATAAGACACACCTGAGCTTGTTACCTATACACTGTGGCTATTTACATATTATATTACATATAATAAGATTCATTACATGTGCTCTACTGTTCCTGAACTTGGATCTCCACCCTGTTCAGAAGCAAAGAAAGTTATCCCAATAAATGTATATTGTAGATGTAGATTAACAGTTCTATACAAGCACCTGCTTTCAAGACCTCAAAAGTAGAAGTTGAAAATCAACTGTATCAACTCTTCAAATCAGTTAGCCCAATCAATTAACAACGCTGCTAGCACGTGTTGTACAACTATTGTTAGGGATGCTTTAAAGAAGAATCTGAGCTGGCTCAAAACAGAAAGTAAAAGGTGACTAAAGTATTGGTGTTTTGTGCAGTCCTCAGAAACAAGTGCTGAAAACCGGGGCCCCAGCTAAAATGCATCTAGTCCGAAGTGTAGAACCGGTACCATGTCAAAAATATAGTAATAGAAACAGTACCATGTCCGAAGAAGGAACACAGTTCTCCCCTCTCCCTCCCTTAAGCCCGTTCCCTGTGGTGTAACAGCTGTAGTTTTAACAGGAAAGCTGTTTTAAACATTCATTTTTCTTAAGTGAGATAGAGATACTGTGGTTCTGCATGGGTAATGTAAAAATAAAGCATGTATCAGAAAAAAAACACAACCATGACCATGTGAGCACTTGATACCATTTTGTTTATGCATTCCTCTGTTCTTTTTGCATTATCTACTTAGTACAATCATGTATCACTTATAGCTGCTAACAGCATGTTACTCAAGCTGTCAATGTCTTTCAAAGTTCAGCAGCGGCCGCTTGGGACAATGGTGGGATTTCAGCATGTTCTGACTCAGAATCCAAAACACCTCACCTCTGCCATGGTTCAGACACCAACAGCCTGGCACAGTCTCCCATTACTACCATCTGGAAAGTTTAAGTGAGGAAATGTGAAACTTGGCATTCCCCATTTGCCCTTTTCTCTTTGGCACCAATGTTATGATGTGCAGGAATTTTATATTAAAAAAAAAAAGATTTCTCCTCCCTTGCATGAACTAAAAATATAAGCTCTGCTTCTATTTAATATATACTGTAAATATATACAGGGTAGATACATATGCGCTATGGATTGCTGAAGCTTGTCAGGTAGTGACAGTGGACCCTGTGGAAGAGGGTGGTATGGTTGAATCATAGCGATGCTGTCCTAGCAAATCTTAAGACATTAAGTCATTTTATTACATTGTGGTTTGCATAGCTCTGTATTTGACTAGAAACACTGTTAAAAGGAGATGTAATCTAGCAGCTACATTTTCCTGATAGCAATATAGTAATATTAAGCATACTAAATAATGATCCAAGCAGAAATAACAAATTACTTAATCTTAAAGTCTTAATCTTCATGTCTAACAGTATCTGCAGAATTTAAAAGCATGTATCTGGAAAAGTACTTCATTATGCCTTAATAGCTTAGTTAGGTTTGTGAGATTTGCTACACCTATCAGCCAGCATTTCCACTAACAAACTGTAACCTCCAGTGCTCTGAAGCAATTATATCCATTATACCAGCATACATTCTCTGAAATGTTTCCATGAGTGCAGCCATACCTTGGGAGTAAGGCTGACCTACAGCACAGGAAGCGCTTACGTTTCAGGAAACGGTGGTTTAAGACTTCCCTCCCAAAACAAAGAACCAAAAGCACTTCAACATGGTAAGTAATCCTGTTGCTAATGCTAATAAGAGGTTTTAAAATATATATGTATGTTTTAAAGCTTATCACCTTAGGTATAGAATGCAACCATAAACTTTACTCAATTTCTATGCAGTACCTCAGCGGAATGAAAGCTATGTTGCAATAACAGCTGCTCGAGTCCCTTCCACTTAGTCGTGAAAACATCACCACACTCACAAGCTTCCTTTTGAAAAAACAAAGCTATGCCCTCATCTCAACGCTGCCTGAATCTGTTTTGGAACGTTCTGTAGCCATTCCTACTTGTTTTTGATCCTCTGCGTTATTGCAGAGCCCCCAGCGTGTCATAATGTTCAGGTGCAGGGTTGAATTCATTTTTTTTTTTTTTTATTTCACAATCCCTCAGTTGAGGTGGGCCTTGTTAATTAGTCAGTAGAGAAAGAGTGTGGTAATCTGCCCGTATGTCTGAGGAGACCAAACTGTCTTTAAAGCATTTGTGTTGAATAAAGTCTGTACTGTGAAACTCCCAAAGATTAGAAGGGATTTTCTCGCTTATCTATATGTTCTGTGGTGTTGGAAATAGCACAGCACCTGTCTGTAGACTTTGTTATGAATCATACTGCGGCAATACTGGAGAAACTTAAGTTTCTTACAAATTGGACACAGTCCATTCTCCAACCCTTTTCTATGATTTTTATAGTTCTTGTTCTGAGCAGTTCCTAGCTATGTTTCTCGAATACAGAGTTTATTCCCTGTAGCAGTCTTTTTTAAATTGCTTTTATATGAATTAATGTGGACTGTAGAATTCTAGAGTTGCTTTCCTATAGTCTTTTGTTTTCTAATTCCAGTAAGTCACGTGACCTCTATAGAGCGGTAAGTGTTTTTGCGGTGCGGATATTCACTGTATCTGTTCTCTATTACTACTTATGTGATACAGTTTTCAAAGGTTTCCCAGAAAATACCAAGGCTGTCAGTATAAGGAGGGAGGGTATTGCTATACAAAGTATAATATAGTAATATAGAATCATATTTAAAATCGTGGTCATTGCATTGTTGCTTTTAAAGATTAAAACAACTTTGTAATGTTAGTTACAGGCATACCATTTCAATTGATTTGAATATTTTTGGTGCTCCACTGAACATTGGACCATTCAAACATCTGTAATAGATGTTATGGGTATTGCCTGATGTAGTACTTCAAAGTTAGTGTTAAAAATATGTTATATCATTACTGGATAGCTGAGGCAGATCTGTTTATTCCTGGGAGGACACCTCGGTATGCTTATGTACCAGTCTGTTTTATCTCTTATCTGTTAAGCAACTACTGTATCCAGTGATACCCTATTTCTGATTAAACAAGTGACACGATTAACCTGCAAAGCAAATATTTATTTTCTATTGATCCTATGATAAACCCAAGGGCTGCAGTACTTACCCGCTTACAGTTTAACTACCAGGATCCAGCCACATTTGTTATACTGTATTAATTCAGACATTTTAAAAACAAAACCTTTAAACAAACCAACTATAAGGATGCCTTACTCTGCAAATTACTCCAAACTGTTATGCTCACAGATCTAATAATAGCCAGTGTTGGGGAACATTTTGTTGTAGCAATCTGCCACTGAGCAAGTTTCGTTGCCCCATCATTATGACGGCATGTACGAATTTTCAAATCATTCTTCCAAGTCATTCACGGGCTTGGCACAAGCTTTCATCCACATATAAACAAACAGATATCCATACAAGACCATGTATGAACACAGTATGTGCACCGGAAGCTCATGCAAAATATGTGACTGTTATCATATAGACACCCAAGGTCAAAATCAGTCACCGGCACATATATTGAAGTTAATCAGTGGAACACTTTTACTTTTGGCCACTAGAGGGCACAACAAACTCACTCAATTGGGAATACAATAGATTGCAAATAACAATGCCTTTGGATTGAAATGCAATAGAATTTAAAGGTTTCTGTTAAACTCAGTTAGGACAGTAACGTTGCTTTCATTTACATTTAGGAAGTAGTACAGCTGGTGCTAAAATCAACCCCTCTAATTCGTCAAAACAAATTACTTTCTATCCTCTTCTGGGAACCTATGTAATATAATTTAAGACATTAAGAATGGGACCAAGCTAGCTCAAAAGCATCTGGTTAGCATCCTTTGTAGATATTGCATCTTGCACCTGAATTCTCCAGAAGGCTGTTGTGGTTTTTCTCCATCCATTCTAACTTGGCTGTAGTCACTGCTGTGCCTTTTAGATACTGAAGCATCCCTCGGCTCAGTGCATTGCTTATGTCTCTTAATTCTTTCTATAATTTGAACCACTGCAGATGTAACATACACCCTTGGGGCAGCCCTATGGTTCGTGGCATCTTCAAAATGACTGGATCACTTTCAAACTACTGGAAGCAATTACCCTTGATTGAAATGTGTACTGGTTCAATTTGGGGAGAGGATCAGATTACAAAATGCCTCCTTCAAATTGAAAAGACTTTCTTGACATTCGTTTTGCTTCATGCTTTTGATGTTATAAATTGTGCTCAATACATTGATTATTGTAGAACATTACATGTGTGATATTCCATTAAGAGATTGGGTATCTGATTCCACCTCTACTTTATTGAAAGTTCTATACCTCTGCCCTGATAGTTCATACAATCGATGTGGATTATCAGTCTGTTACAATATTTATTAATTCGAATTCCTGGGCATGCAGTATTATTACTGACCCCAAGGGAATGGACATTTTATACTTTATATTACAAACATAGTATTTTTATTTGTTTTATATATTGAAACCGGTTAGTAATGTGTAACTGATTCGTACAGAGGTCCCAAAGGAATGTATAATGGGGTTTGCTTTAAGTTACTTACTACAATACATTATACATTAAATCCTATTTTAAGTAGTGTAATTACACATGTTGACACATGCTCAACCATTGGCACTCAATGACTAACTCATACAGGTTTTTTTTCTAGTAATGGCTGATGGATGCAATGCAAACTCAGACCTTTATTTTCTCTCCCCAAGGTTATCCTTAACACTGTTGCTTGTATAGCATGAAGCAGTGTGTCTTGGTTATTTACAGATTTTGTAGAAGATTGCTTATATCTTCCTATATTTATAATTGCTTAGTTTTAAAATCTATGTACATACCCTTTGACAGCTTGAGTATTTTATTCTCTGAACTTTTACCTTTCTTTGTTAGATCTAGAGTCCATAGCTAAAACTCCTACATTCATGTTCACATTTCTTACCTGTTTAATATGTGAGCTCTCTATGATTCTCTGGCATTGCTTCTGCTGCCTTTGATAATTTAAAACCTCATCAGACAGACCAATACACTGGGCTGCTCTTAACAGATTGAGAGCCGTGTCTCTGGAGGTTTACCTCTTACTGGGTGTCTTACTAAAAGGTTGCCAGTTGTTTTTAGAATTGATTTTAACACTGCTTTCTCCAGCCTTGGACCTTCCTCCACCCCTGCCCTGCTCCCTCCCTATTCCCTGCTCGTATTGTGCGATCTCAGGATGCTGGTCTCCATGTAGTCCCTGTAGGTTGTGGCTGGAGCCAGGGCATTTAGTTCTAATTCTTTGGAACTCTGTTCCTTGGAGTGACAGAGATTTCAGATTACAAGATTGTTTTTAAAACACTCTGTGATGCCTACATGACAGGAACTATGAAAATGTAAGTTTGTATTGTATTGATGTAATAAAACATGTGAATATCATTTTTGTAATTCCTTTCTAAAATGACATTGGAGTCTGCTATTTCAAAGATCTTAACCGGGTCAGAACTTAACGCACCCTAAAACGAGTTAACCTGCAAACCTCTTTCCATTGTATTTGTTATTGTACTGCATGAGTTCAATAAGTCATCCAGCAGCATTAACATAGAGCTAAAAAGCAGAGTTTAGATGCACCACTATCAACAGAACTATCAATCTTTCCAGTGGTCTGTTTCATAAATCTCCATTATTGATCATGCGGTATGTCTGGCCAGCATCGATATCTGGGTTTAGTTAAGCAATTTAAAATCTGCCTTTACTGTTATTGAATAAGTATGGTTTCCGAGATAACCTCCCCTCAAGGCTTCCATAAAATAGCCCATTTATCAGGGAATTTTATTAGGTGCAGGTTTGCAAATTCTAGTTAATGTTTGTTTAGCCGCAGTGTCTAAGAGAAGCACCAAAAACATTCTCTGGTGAACTTTGATCTTTGATGTGCGAGATTAGAAATTCATTTAAAACATGCTTATCAAATTACTAGTAAACTTTAAGATATAATGAAATATGTGGACTAGATTATCTGAGTAACAATAAAAGCTAATGATAGGGGGCAGAAAAACCTAAAAGTAAAACTACTTTACTAGTAAAGTTTAATAGATTAAATTAGATATTTAGGAGACTCTGCAAGATACCTGAACCCACAGTTAAGCAAGAACAGGCGTTACAAGCCAGTAAAGTCTCATGCAAATTAATAACAACTGAGGCTAAATCCACTCCGGGAGATGACTTGGCTGAGGCCAGTGAGGCAGCACTGTATGTCAGTGCTAATGCAAGGCAAGTCGTGACAGATCAAATCTACAACAGAACTCTTTTAAGCGTTACTTAATATTGTGGGTTTTTTTTCATATAATAAGCTCTTTACAGTTATGGTCTGTGGTAGTTTTAGTTTAAAAAGAAAACGACCACATATTCTATTTTTTGCTGTGGGCCGGTAAGGCTGTGCATAATACATGCTAATTTTAATTGAAGTGATTTATATAATCTTTAATAAATAAAGGCCCCTTATTCTTTATTTAGGCAGTAATTTAATTTAGACAAGAAGAGGAGACTGTTGAGTTATGCACTGGGCCAGTGTAAATAATTTGAAATTGAAAGACTGTGATTGGTTGAGGATGTCAAGCTGGGAGTTCTCTGAGTTTTTATCACCAAAAAATGACCTGATTTGGCTATAAAATTGACAGTAAGAAATGTGTGGAATATTTAGTACAAATCTTTCATGCCTGCCACGGCTGTGCTTGGATGGTGATGTAGTGTGTCTGTTGCATACCGTGTAATTAGCCAGTTGTTCATTGCAGGGTGGAGGGTTCTTAGTTTAGCACCTCCCTCAATGAGTCAAAAGCCCTTTATAAGTACAGCTTTGATAGTGTCAACATAAATGCTACATTTCATCTGGGTTTTCTTTATTTGTGGTGAGAAACAAAGTACACCTTCCATGTGTTAAATGTGTAAAAGGAGGACATTTACAATAGGGGACACCTACAACCTGGGTGTCAGTGTCCCTACTAGACCTTGTTCTCGGATCGCAAATTAACTGTAATATATACTCTTTTTATGTGTTGACTTGAAGATGTTTATGATTTTTCCACAAAAAAAAAAATGGGGCGAGGAGAGGTTTGTAGGAAATGTCAAATAAGGAAAATTGTACTAGGAAAATAAATCACTTTTGTATGTGGGAAGTTTAATTTAGTTTTACTACTGTATTTTTAAAATCCTTTTAATATATATTTTGTTCGATCATAAATCGGGGGTGACGGGTGTCTGGCCTGCAAGCCACCATGTTTACTTCTCCCAAATATTTAGAAATCTTGACCCCGGTCAAAGAAGTTATTTAACTTTCCTTATCCCGCCTCATATCACCAGGATTTGATTAAACAAACAACCAGATGTTCTACTGACTAGATAATTGCAGTATAAATGTGTGTGATTTAACATGAATACTTTTGACCATCTTTTGTTCAAACACTTATTGTGTAATTAGTGTTTTTTCTTTTGTTTGTTTGTTTTTTAATTTGGAATCGCCAATTATGTTCTCATTTTCTCCCCAATTTGGAAAGCCCAATTTTATATATATCTCAATGTTCATATGGGCAACGGTTAGAAAATGACTTCCTGTTTTGTATAAAAGTGTATAATTTATAATGATTTGATAAGGTTCTCACTAATTGAGTAGGTTTTAGTATTTCAGTTTTCATGTAATTAAAAAATGAATTCTCTGCAGTAATAATAATAATAGTGATTGTGCGTAGTCACTTTAAAGACCCTGGGAATGCACAGTAGCCCATGACAGAATTATGTAAGTCCTGAATTTTATATTATGTTTCTAAGATTCTTAGCAAAAAAAGAGAAAACAGATTGTAATTGAATTAAAAAAGTTGACACTTTTTTATTTAGTAAACAGTTTAATTATCTGATATCTGATCAGGATTTATTTTTCAAAGCAGCGCCAATCAGCTTATTTAAATTGCAATACATGTTTAAAATAAAAAGGCATTATATTATTATGTACTGTATCCACCATTAACACATGGTTTTGTTTTACCTAAAATTACTTCTATATGTTTTGAGTTTTCAACATTGAAACAGTTTAGTATATCAATGTTTTCGTTAAAAGATATCCCAAAAGGAAAATGAAATGTGGCCAAGTATACATCTAGCCTATATTCAGATACATTCAGGGAAAACAATGCGTGGGTTTAGAAATGGGTTATTAAAGAAAAAAATGACTTTTTAAACAATTTCAACAAACTTAGATTTTTTTAAAGCTACAGTACTAAAGCAATACAGAGAATCTCTTTTATTAGAACCGCCTGGGCACTTTGGATAAAATAGAGCTTTGCCCACTAAAGCTGGATGCTTTGGCTCAGTTCGTCAACGGAGCCTCATATTGATCTGTTAAACATCCAAGGGGTGATAACAGTGACAGCAAACATCTCGGTCAGAGACGGCCTTAAACAAGCAGGTGATAGGAATGCAAACACCATGGTAAGACAGAGGAGCAGACAGGACAAATGACAGAACCTGAAAACAAAGTGATAACTTGAAGTGAGAGTTTTCTCGGGCTGCCCTGTGTCTGTCAGGGCTGTAAATACAGTTACTGTAACAGCTTCTAAGTAATACAGTAAACTAACGTAGTTAGCAATGTGAAAGTTTCTCCGGCCTTGGCTGCAGTTTTTAGTGAGGTTGGCTGTTTAACCACCAGGTGAATTACTAATTGAAATTGTTTGAACTAATTGAACTGCTTAACTGTGCAATAATTAAACTATGTTCCCCGAAGTTGATGATTTAATGACTTTTGAAAATCTTTTTGGACAGATCTGTTTTGCTGTCTGTTGTTTTATTGCGTACAGGTATGCGCAGGTCACACTGATTTTCAGATCGGTTCGGTTCATGCATCTTAAATATTGTTTGTTCTGCCAGTTCTGCATTGTTGAAATGTGTTGTGCAAACTTCGTCTGCTGTGTGATAAAAACAGCATCTTTCTCTCGTCGGACAGTTCAACCCAAAGCCCAAATGAGAGTTATGGTAAAATACAGGTTGGACAAACACTAAAACATATGCTTTTGTGTAAATGAACTGTCCCTCACATGACTGATGAATTTGTTATGCAGATGTCATCCCTGATGTGTATTCTGTACTATATAAAAGCTACAGCTCCTTGTTGCATGTCAGTTTGAGTCACAATGGGCACAATAGATCATCTGGCAAAAGTAAGTAAAAACTGCAGGCTACAAAAATATAACTTCACACAAAACAGCAGATCCCTAAAACTAATCAATGTCAATTTTTTTATTAGAAATGTGCAGTATAATGCACTGAAACTGTTTAATACTAGGGTAGTCTTTATGTGAAGTTAGTCAAAGCAGAGGTATTTATGTAAATGTACAGGATACCATGATTGTGATTCCCTCATCCCTTGTATGTATTTTTTTTTTTAAAAATTGGTAGGAAGGCGCATTTTGAGACTAAGCAACCGTAGCTTGGAGTGGACTTTCCAAAGCTACTTTGTATGGGTTTGCATGGCAAGTGACCAAGTAAAGAAGGTTTTCTTAATAAAAGGATGCACTCTTCTAATGTCTTTCACTGAACAAAACGCTGCTCGTCTGGCAGGGCATTTTGTCGCCTGTTGCCAAAACATAGCTTTTAAACCTCAAGCTGAATGAAGTGGATTTACAAAAAGGTAAAGCAGGAAGTTATTCTAAAAATGAAACTTGTTTTAATCCTTCCCTGGATTTCCTCCCAAAATAGCAAAAACAGAAAGAAGTCTAGGCTATTGAACACAGTACAAGATAGTACAAATAGTTTGTGATGTTAAAGAAGGCTGTTGCCTAAAGTCTACTAATGCAAGTTGTAGCTGGAGAATGGCTGTTTTGAATCGCAAAATGACATAAGGGCAAGGCATGTGTGTGGTATTATATAGGATTTTTCCTCAGCACCTTGAGATCCTGCCAAACTAGGACATTCATGTCATGCATTGGCTGGTTGGTTTCTTCCCTTTGACTCAAGTGTTATCAGGTTTCCTGATGACAGAGAAGGTGAATAGTTAATATATATATATATATTTCAACTTTGGCGTGTGATTTTAAAGGTGACTATTTTTATGTATGTACTTTGAGCAGCTTTTGAATGAAAAATAAATCTGGAAACTCCAGTTATTTTGGACACTTTTAAAACAAGAAAAAAGCTTTTATCTCAAAATAGCTATCCTGATAAACAACATACAAACTAATTCAACAATAAATCTACCTACTTTTAGGAAAACTGGATAAACCTGAACAAGCAGAAGAGTTTCATTCTGGCTTGAATTACAAATTATTATGTTTCCTTCTCTTGTTTTGCCGTAGATACGCTTTTCTGCCAATACAAAGTGCTCCACTAGTTCCGTTTCATTCAACAGCAATTTCAGTCACGGAATAATAATTATGAACTATGTCATGAGTGACAGGAGCATAACAAACAGCAGTCAGAATTACGTACCCAGACTACAAGTCATCCATAAAGACTCAATGCATTTTTATTTTGTTTTTCCAGGTAGCATTGTTTTGATGTCTGTCTGTTTTAACTCAGATGTGATAAATACCACCCTGTGCTACCCAAGTTCCAATAGAATTTCGTAGGAATTATATCTGGATATCTTTGTTCTAGTTCTATAACTTTTACATAATAGCCATAGATTCTTAATACATTCCAATGGACTACAGAGCAATGACAGCTATTTATTATTTCAGAGCTTAACCAGGATTAATACTAAAGAAGGAACTGCAACATAAAAAAAACATTACATTCAAGGATTATATATTTTTTTTCAGCATGAAATAAAACGACATAAAACGTGTTTGGAAACTTCAATATAAATAATTGTTCTTTACTGACTATATTTAGTTTGTTTGAGAAAGGCCCCTGGAGTGTTTTACTCTCCTAACACATCAAAACATAACCATTCTCTGTAAATGCATTTGCCCTGCTATTAAATACCACAGACCTATCTCCAACATGGACAGGCAGAAAGGTGTCCTTTGGGTCTGTGCTGGGGTCAATGTACGTCCCCACTAAGACAGACAGGCGGAATGGAATGGGCATAACGGCTATCTGTGTCATGCCCAGCCTACGGCTTTGGTGGCTGGCTACTCTTTACCCCTACCCAAATGAGTAATGACAATCCTCTTTTTTTTTTTTTCTCAGTTGAAATTAAAGTATTCCTGTCCTTCCTTCAGGTTGAGGGAACACGGGCATTCTTCCAAACCGCCACCTGTCATATCCTAGAAGAAGAGAAACGAGACACGTTTAGGTTTCACATTTAAAAAAAAACAAAACTTTTTTTAGATAATGATTGCACTTTAGGCTATTTCACAGGGGAAAAAAAAAAACTTGGCAAGAAGTAGATAGTAATTTATTTTCAGTGTTTTCTGAGTGTGATAGAACTGAATGTGAATCATCTCCTAGGATCTAAAGCTGCATTGCATTGGAGGCATAAGATGGGAGGGGGTAGATAAGAGGATAGTGGGGTTGTGGATTCCGTGGGATTCTTTATAAAGCCCATAAATCAATCTTCATCTTTACACGCATATTCCAGAAAGGGGGTTGGGGGGTGGGAAGATCAAGCTTGATGAATTTGTTTCTCCTCAGCCTTTTGATCATTTAACTTTGGAGGATTTTAACAATTAAGCTGTCAACAAGTTCAGCAGTTTTTAGTGGTTGATTAATTATTGTGAAACTATCTGGGTCTGCAGTTTTTAGCATATTCAGGAGCTCCTGTATTGGCCTCACTAAAAAAAAACAGCCGTGACTTGGTCACGCCACTGAAGAGCCTGTGTTCCAGTACATTAGATTAGACAGCAATGGGGGAACCATTTGTCAGCTGCTAATTCAATGTGACAGGGAGGGAAAGCTGTTCAAATTGTTCTATAGGCACAAGAGACCATTCATCAATAATTTCTACTCATTAATTGTTGGTTGAAATCTGCAAGCCTGTTTTCCAGAATGGCTTCAAAGACTTTTCTTTGTGCAACATCATTAATATGTGCCTTCTTGCAGGCAAAAGCTCCGGATAACCTGTTCCAAGTACTGTATCAAAGTCGGTCCAATGTGCTGTCTAGCCTATCATGACTTAAACTGACTTTCAACAGGGAAATTAGCAAAACAATCATGTTTTCTGTTTATCATACTCAAAAATGTATATTTTTTAAAACAACCTTTTTTCTGCTTAAAAACCAGTGGTTATACCAAGATGCTAACCCACCTTATTGTTTGGATTTTAATTGCTTATTAAAAAGATAAAACTCCCCTAGGCTGGTTAGATTTTGTAACATTTAATTTGAAATCCTCAACATTCCTGCATAATTATTAATTTATTTTCAATTACAGTTCATCCTGAAAGATGTCCACAAACAACAGTCTGTAGGATCTGACACCGATATGTTCATTACATGTGCCTCCCGAGACCACACGATAAAGATAAGAGAATTATCTGAAGTTAATTTTTTTTTTTCTTCCTCCTTCCTAGGATCCAATTCAGTTACAGTTCACTTACAAAAAGGCTTATTAGCTGTAACACAAGGACCTGACTTGATGTTCATAGATTTAAAATAGCAAAAGTTGCATAACTCTGTATTTAACATTTTTTATCAATATACTGAATTCATGGTAAACACATTTTATTAAGTTACCAGGAGTATTTGTTCAAATATTTTGGGGGGAAAATACTTTTTTACTTCCACTTTTTAAAATAATATGTAATATACAATGCTGGTTTTCAAGGGAAAAAACCAAAAGCCAAAGTTAACGTCTGTCAGAGTGAAAGCCAATGATTTTCAGATGTCACTGCATAACTTAATATCTTCAAGCTGTTTATTACCTTTTGAGAGTTTATAGAGCTCATAAATCTAGGGTTCAATCTGTTAGATATCAATTTGAGGAAGGAAGGTAAGATCATATATTTAAACACTGTACCCATCTAAAACTGGGGGTCAGAAGGTCGCCATTTAAAAAAAAAAAAAAAAAAAAATGAACAAACCAGCACAGAATGGACGGTCATAATGTGAGTAATGAGTAGTAACTTCTTCTTTCCTAGTTTAGTCTAGTTTGAGTGTTGCCTTGGTATTGTGCTCCACCCCAGTTTCTGTCATTCATAATGAAACTAACCTTGCTGTATTTCACTGCTACAATACTGTATATTTTCCAAATTTGCTGTACCAGGACTACAGGACAAAAGCCCACAGAGAGTTTGAAAGGTCACTGACCATCATTTAATTTGGAACCAGTATTGCAAAATGGTACTGATGCGGTACCATGGTACTGCAATGGAGAGTGTGTATTGGATCATACCATTGGTATGTCACAATATTAAAATGTAACTACTGTGCTGTCATACGCATGCAGACCCTATTGCAATTGTATTGCCACTGCATAGCCATTGAAAATCACTGGATAAATGAGAAGTTCACTACTACAGTAGAACCCCCATTATTCAAGCTGGAGCAGTGTTCTCCCAACATTGTCTACTAGTAGCATTTACAAGGTATACACTCTCTTCTATGTTCCCGAGGCAATTTGGATAAAATAAGCCCTACTGTAATTAGGTGTAATATTTCAGTTGAGTGAGTACAGTATAATGTGTCATTCCAAACTAATCTTTGTATTATAGGTAATATAATACCATTTTACATCAAATCCTTTGACAGCTGGTATAGGTCTGAAGTATTTTTCTTGCAATTATATTTGTCTGCACTAAAACGGTCATTACGTAACAGAATTCTCCATGGACTAGTGTAACTGAATGCTTTGGGTATCCTAGATAAAATCTAACGAATATTGAAAATCAATCTGCATTTGTACTTCTACTACACATAACAGTGAAATAACTAAAATCTAATACCAAATTTCAGAATTTTCTTAAGTTGGTGACGAGATCAAATCAGCAATGCAGACATAATGTTTTCCTTTAGTCAGCTATGAAACATGATCATGCTTTTCTGAATTCCTTGCACAGCAGATGATTAAAATTAGAAAAGCATAACCTGTGACTCAAGGAAATTGCTCAACGTATTGCGAGCTAAGTGAAAACGACAACAGTCCTTGCACAGCCATTGACACCCTGTATAGAAAAATGACCTTGCCATTGTAGTGCCAACTGCATTGCCACTGTAGATACTTTGGTAATTGAGTAGTTCTTGGATTAAATGTAGAACTCTTCAAAATTTGGCAAAAATGTTAACTTTGCTGTAGGTCCCACGGTCTGATTGCAGATAGACCATTAAAGTGAGTTGGAACTAAAACACAGGAAGTGATTAGTTACCAGGAAACAGCAGCAGCTTTTCATCTATAGCATTGCCTTTGAAATATCTACATATTCCAAAGTGAATTATACAATACAAGCAAAGGCACAAATGATTTTCAACAGAATATAAGACCTGTGATATTGTTGCTAGAGCTAGCTAATTAGGAAATTGATTTTAAATCCCAAATGCACTGCACTTTTATAAAAGAACTTTGGTCTCAGATCTATGCATTTAGCATGTGTGCTGGGAAGAGTAGAGAGAAGAGAATAGCCTGCAGTTAAACGCTTTGCAATCCAGGTTTAAGTTGCATTTACCAGAAGGAACAAAGACTCCAAGCGGGCTGTTCTCTTCGTGTTGGTTTGTTGCCCTGCATTCCTGAGTCCTATCTGCAAAGAGTCATGTGTGCTCTCAAGCACTGCAGCCAAACATTGGGAAAGTGTAATTAAGTCATTAGGACCAATTCGTTTTTTGTGTGACTGCTTGTTCCCCCAAGATGTGGGCAATGAGATTGGTTTAGGTTCCTGCTAAACATAAGCCGGAGGAGAGCAGTTCTGGTTCAAATGTTGCTTTCTATCAGTTCACCACAGACCAGTCACCACAGATGACTGAGATCTGGGTTTCCTGTGTAAGTCTGAACTGGTTTCAGATTGTTTCCTGCAGTGGTCTGGGGTTGCAGGTTTTGCGTGTTTGCAATAAAAGGTTGCCTGTGTTAAACCACAAAGGAGAGAGTTGTGGATTCAGATCCACAGCTAAATGAAGCAGAAAGTCAAGCTACAGTTTAAAACAAAATGTATCCAGCACAAGTAAAAACAGTAGCTTACACCTTTGGCATATACTGTACAGGGCCTAGGCAAAAACACTGTCGATGTCTACAAGGGATCTAAACTGTGCTGGAGAGAGATGTGACCATTTCTCAGTGATTATCTAAGGGAGTTTGGGGTGGAAATCTAAAGAGTAGTTGTGTTCTCCAGAATGGGCCGTAGAGTCATCACATTTCAGACTGTACTTTGTGAAACAGTAGTCAACCAAGCTAGGTGTCAGATCGCTGTGACCGAAACTGAATACATTGCAGGGAACACATATGCACAAAAGTTGAATCGCCTGTGCTACTCTTTGTCTTTGCAACATGCATAGGAAAAAGTAAGCCCGATCTTGGGTCGTGTACTTGCACAATACTTAACAACTTCACACAGATAATGTATGGCGGTGTGGCATCTTTGAAATGCTTGACTGGAATCTTTGGCTCGGGTCTCTCCTAGAAAGGATATGACAGAATAAGTGTGCCACATCTGTGTATGCTTTGGTAAATAAACAAAGTGTAATGTTTGGATTCAAATCTTTACTTCTAGAGAAATACGCAGGCCAGCAGTTAAGTGCATTTCTGTATTCACCGTATTCCAGTCTTTTCTATTGTAATTTGGTGCGATAAATACAAAATGTAACTTTTTAGCATGCACAACCAATAACTTTTTGCGTACACTAACCTTTGACCCCTCGTGCGTGTAAAAGCCTCTTATTTATCTTATTTTCATCGACATCACAAAAAGCCACATCCTGTAATGGAACAAAACAGAATTTTACAGGTTAAAATGCTGTATACTGTTAAAAACAATGTAATATTCCATAATGAAGAAATAAGAACCCCAGGGTTCTAACATGTATGAAGAGGAACATGGAACCTCTGGTGTAGATGCTTCATTCAATTGTGTCTGTGTGTTTTAAGGGGGCTCCTGAACCACATCCATACCAGGTTACCCTCATTGCTTTTATCACATTGTCCTTGACGACTGCCTTAAAAAAAATGCTATTGCATCAACAATAGAACAAGCCGACTCTTCAACGAACCACTTACTGTACTTGATACTTGCCAGCTATCCTCCTTCTTTTGATTACATTGTTGGGTGGTTACAGTTGCCTTGTACGAATGGCTAGCAAATAGTCCTCAGTCAAGCACAAAAAATGTCTGTCTAATATCAAATTATTATCAATAAAAATCAATTCTATCCATACAAGGGGCGTTTTCTTGATCTCCTGAAATGATTTTACCAATGACAACTGTGTTTGTGAGGGCCACACCTATCAACCAGAAACTAGACTGTCCAAACATACTATACAAATGGTGTACAAATCTGTGCAGTTCCTTTTTAGAATTGAAAGGCAGGTCAGTGTTATGCAACAATAACACTCATTTTTTTTCTCTTTAAACAGCTGCTTGCCACGATAAATATGGTTCTCTCAGCATCCTTGGGTTTACTGAATGATTAGTAACATAAACATAATGGCAGTCTTGGGGGGACCATTAGGAGCTCCATTATTATAAGACTACAAGTCTAAATACAGCTCTCACTTTTCAATGCTTAAAGCCCAAAGCGATCCAGTACAAGAGAGTAGATTCAGTATAGTGGGGCATTCCACTATTCTTGTTAGTTTGCAACAGACTACTGCTGTAAAAAGTGTATTAAAACTTGAGCTGACTTTTAGCAACATTTTATTTTAAATTGTAAGCGAATAGAGTTGTATACAAGTAAAGTACTGTGGAATGGCCCATGTACAGTCAATCTGGGAAGCTTCTCTCGAGTGCATCAGAGTAATGGCAAACCCAGCGTGAGGCTTGTGTGAGCGTGGCAGCAGGTACTTAAATATCCAGTTTCTGGAGCCTTGCCAACCTAGCCAGAGTTTCCTAGACCTATCTGTCTTATCCGACCCGTTCATTCCAGCTGCAGTGGACAAGCTGGTTCCAGGCCATAAAAAGTTTCTTATTACTGTATGTGCCTGATTGCTTTCGAGAAACATACACAGTCACGATCAGGATATAATTTTGTTAAATGGTGGTTCACAACCCTGTTTCTTCCCCATTATATGTGGTGCTGCTGATATTATCTGGTCCTACACAAACAATACAAGGAGATTTTGAGCAGCAGGTCACTCTACTTTCCCCTCTAAAGGGGAAAAAAAATGAGATTGTGATTTTCAGTTGGTTCCATAGACCCCAATTAGCACTAACGTAGGACTATCTAATGTTAAAGTACCATAGATAAGGTAGTCCAAGAGTTGGCAATCAGGGTCTGTGAAACCATGTGTTTCAAGTACAGTGAACCCTTGTTCAGATTAGTGATTTTTACTGATCATAATCTGAAATATACTAAAAACACCTAGTCTTTGTTTTATGAGCCTTTAAGTGCTTTACAGTTAGACTAATGATATTGAAACTTGTTTTCAGCATGTATTTCATTATGATAGTATGGTTGGTATTCTAGGTCAGTTCAGATTAGCGACAGTCATACAGTACCCTTATTCGAGCAGTCAGCTTCAGAATGTGACAACGGTACACTGCCTTCCATCTTGGATGTCTCTTACCTTTTTCTGATTGGCTTCCGCCCCTGTTTCCCAGCATTCCAAATCGTGAAGGAAGCCCAGCAGCTCAGGACCCTCTCTTCTAGGAACGTGACTCGGTGGTACCAGATGGTGTCCCTGGAGAGCGGAGAGCAGTCAGGTTCTAGGGTAATAACATTATCAGCACAGGAAATCCTGCTGTCAGAAGCAGGCCTGGAGCAGGCAGGCAGGCAGGCAGGAGTGTTGACTGGCAACACTTCTGCCTGCAGCTGACACACTTTCTCCACGGCGGACTAGGCCTATAGCCCTCTCACTTTCATCCCCCTCGAACGGCACTGCAAACACAGCCAGGCCCCGCGCTTGAGAAGGGATTTCAGTGGAAGTTTGAACATTAACTCCTCCATAACTTCACTCAACACTTGGATCATAAATCCAAAAAACACTCCTGTAGCCTTGCTACCCGACCCGAGCCCAACAGAAATGTCAGGTTCGGGTCAGGTCGAGTGTAGTTTGTATATGGTTCAGGCTCGGGTCGGGTTAGTGTTATCAGTGAGTGGATTATGGCGTTTTTAATTTTAAGTAAGTATTTTTTTTGCCTCTGTGTGCAAGTGCTTCCTAAAACTCACTTCCTGCTTCACGATTTTTGAAAAACCGCTTGCCATGCACCATAGGTTTTTTGAGAAATTACCTCTCTAATATCATTTCACAAACCCGCTTATTCGTTTTGTGCAGCTTGTCAAATGCTGTGTCGCCAGGCTTTATTAAGTATCCACAGGATATAATTAATTTCCAACGCAACTAACAACCAGTAATCATCTTGGCTGATAAACTGACATTTTGTGCACCCTGTCAACAAATGCTGCGTGGGCGGGGCTTAACGAGATTCAGTTCAGTTGCAAAACACCAACGTCACCAAATTAATAGTCAGTCTTATACAAATGTACACAAAAAACACCAAGTGCAACACCTAATTGATAGCTCTCATCAGTCGACAATTCATGCCTTTTTTAGAAACGGTTTCATTCCAGTTTAATAGCCATAGTTGTGGTGTGATATTTGTTCTTGAACGTTAATTTAGCGGTTTGATGTGATATCACGGCCCCTAACAGGGTTCAGTGTAGCCCAGAAAAAATGCTAGCCTCCATTTTTTCACCCATTTCTAACTGGATTATTCAGATAGAATCTCAGTACTTTTCCTGTGTGTAACAATAACACAGACAGAACTGTGATTATGCAACCAGCTAATCAAACAGCACAAGCTCCCTGCAGCAATCCCTCACCTTAAACCCAGAGGTCAAGCTTTTTAAGTACTGGCTAGGATCCTAACCTTTACATTTCCTTGTAATTTTTAACAGACAGGAGAAGCTCCGGGGTATCCCAAATTTCATAAAATGTAATCAGGGACTTGTAAAAGTGGCAGTATGAAATTGGCACAAATTAGTATAAATGCATGCAAAATTAAATTTTTTGTTGCTGTATTTTTAGGACCAATGTATTTTTCCAAGCCGCTTGACTGTCCAAACAACATATCATTCCAGTGTATTTATTTAGCGGTTAGAGTTTGTTTTCCAATATATTAAAGCTAAACTTTGCTCCACATCTTCCCCTTTGAGATCTCAATTTTTATTTTTATTTATTATTATTGAGTAACAGTTGGTAAAACCCCCTTTGCATGTGTCTACATTGTGAATTATGTTGTCTGTAAACTGAGCTTTTTCTTTCAGTGGGGTGTGATCTGTAGATTCTCTAAATGTTAAGGTTATTTTTAACGTAGCCCCTTTATCAAGCAGTGTTAATGAAAAAAGAAAGACAACAGAAGAGCTAGCTGTTCCTTTCATAGTAACCTAACACGCACTAAATTAAAACATTTCCTTGAAATAGATGTACTGTGAATTCTGGGTAAAACAAAACCATATTTTTCAAAGAAAATAGATCAATACATAAAAGTCCCCATTAGCTAATAATAGTGCAGTACGCAAAGTACACTATTAAAAACATGCTGTGATATCACGTGTTTGCATTCTAAAGCATTTTGTTACAGTCCCTAAATATAGTTTTATCTGTAGAGGCACAAACTTCATTCTTCCTTGAAGCTTGCTAGCCACGAAGAATCACTCTGAACCAAACAGCAATTATTCTGTAGTAAGAGGTCATCCATTAGATTCAGTTACTGTTTAGGAAGCAAAACATTATTTAAAAAGAGTGATACACTACACCTTTAAGATCAGAAGTTCTCATTACCCTGCACTCTCAATTCCTTTAAACGCAGCATGAAGCAAAATAAGCATAACAAGTCTTGAATACTGTACTAGAAAAACAGGATCTGTCCTAGCAAGTGGTTTTGAACATCTGGATTCCAGTTAGGTTTCTGTTCTGTTGTGGTTAAAGTGAGAGCAGAGAGTTATTGACAATGACAGAACAACTGGACACCTCTCAATTCTGCTGTATATTTCACCTGTAACTAAGAACAGACTTAATAAAGTGTAGGCAAGGTGCCGAAATGTGTGTCTGCATGAACTAACAAGTTTCTATAAGATTCTTCATGAAAACACCACTCAAAGACTTTTGTCCACATTACGAACCTGTCCACTGAATAATAAATGATGCATCACTTCCAATTTTAAATACAGGATCATACAAAAAGCACTCTTTCTTTTAGCACACACAGACCACCTACAGCAGCTTTTCAGTCACAAAAACTGAACACCTTGCAGTGGAACCCCATATGTTATCCATTTACTACCAATGCAGATTGAGTGCTGCATTTGCTCTTGTTTTTAAATGGGTTTCTGCAATGGCAACTGGCAAAACCAGTACCGCATAAGAAAGAGAAAATAAAGTTGAGGCTACCTCTAACAAATCCAAACCACTATTGTCAAACTGATTCTAAAACTGCTGCTCACTTAAATAGCAAATGCCGTTTACCAAGTCAGAAGAGGAGAAATGGTTGACTGCATGATTATAATTAAAAACAGAACATGGATGTGGAAAGCCCCAAATGAGCTGATTGAAAAAAGAATGATTTCCTTCCACGTTCTCTCAGTACAAAGCAGCCTACAGCCCTCAGCCCACTCCCTGTCCTCTGCCAGCTGCACAAACTGAAGAGTGAAAAGGTCAACTGCATTAATAATACAGCACACAGTTTAATATATGACTAGAAAAAAGAAACTTTATTAACAAGGGTACAAGGTAGTTGGAGAACTCTTGACATTTAGATGGAGATCAGTAAATGGACACACTGCACATGTCCAAAAAAAATCAACCATGAATCCTCTCCAAAGCTGTAAAATGAAATACAACTCAGTAAAGAGTGTCCTGTTTCTTTCCAGCCTGGCCAGTGAAACTGAGCTGCAACACTAAGATATGATAATAACTTTAGCCACTCAATCATAAACTCAGAAGAAAAACTAGCACATAGCACAGGGGTGTATACCGTAGTTGGGCACTTTGTATGATAAATTAAACTGGTTTAACAACAACACAACTTATTCAATTTATGTAGCACCTTTTGGTACTCAAAGCAACCACATTTGTTCCAAATGTATATGTTTATCATTTCAAGTTGTATGTAGAAAGCATGACTTCTTGTTAGTACTGCACGATGAACAGGTTTCTTTTAAATACATTTACAGTTATTGCTGGTATTTTTCACCGATGGCTCAAGGCCTCATATTCTAGTGTTAAAATAAGTAGTCCAAAAGATTAGGTATGTTTGTTTTTTAATTAATGGTAGAGTGCTTACCATGACTGCAGAATGTATTGTTTTTACACTAGTTTCTGTGCATAGTCTAAATTATTATTATAAATCAAGTATAAGAAAGCAACCAATCACAGTTACGGATTTGTCAAACCACCAGTACATCTTACCCAGTGTGTAGATATTCTACACAGAATATACTTTATCAAAGAAAGAAAACTAATATTTTCATGTTAAATAGCAGTTCCCAGTGTAAGTACGGCCTGCTTTTCTGTGATTTATATAAAGGTTGTAGGATGTCTCTTAAAAATTGCACAAGATGCCGTTTATAAGAAACGCTGTACATGACATTAACATAGGATACAAACAATGTCCTCTCAGTTTTAGTTTTAGCAGCAACACTTATTACACAGTACAATAACACGGACACCTCACAGGATCAACACAGTAGCTCTTGAGCCTCCTATTATTTAAACGTTTTAGACAGCAAAAAGTAAACAAACCAGATAATCCACACGCACATATAGTGATCTCTAAAGAAAGCCATCTGGGTTAAAAAAAGTATTGTGCTGCTTTACTGCGAATCTCATGGGACAGAAAAAAGGCAAATGTGTCATTATTAAACAGTGCCCACCTTGCTGGAAATGTAGTGTAGTGATTTTTATATAGATTGTAATATTATATATTTTTTTGTTGCCACTTTCTGTTATGTGGAATGAATTAAAAATGAGAACCAAAACTGTGATTTTTTTTCCATTTCATTTTACAGTGCTGTTTCCATGTTTGTTTTATTTGAAGTGTTTAAAGTTACATTTCAGTTTTCATTTGCTTGTCCAACTAAAAAAAGGCATAAGTAAACCTCATGTTATTACTTTATGAAAATGTGTCGATGGCCACTGTTTACTGTGAAGAAACGGCAATGGCAAGGAATGAAAAAAAAGTAAAAATGCAGTGTGAACTTTATGTAGTGTTTATTTCAGGAATAAACAAAGCAACGTTTAACTTGAACTGCTATTTGGCATCCTTTGTTTTGTAGTTAATTCACAGATATTTTTCTACATACTGTTTCTTTTTTACATTTTGTAACATCTTGTTGTAAAATACAGGCAGACACACAAATGCTCTGGTCCTAACAACCATAATTAGGGTTAGGGTTAGTGGGTTCAAAATTGGTGCCCTCTTCCTTTTCAACAGTTAATTAACATCACAGAAACGTCTGAACTGAGGAGACCCAGAACATGATACAGAACGCCATTTCTATTCCGTCTCAAAGCCTTGCATGCAAGTACCTGATTGGCTGTTACGACAGACCATACTAGACATAAATAGAAGCCTATGGAAGGTCTCAACCAATGGAATTGCAGTGCTCGATACAGATGATCTTTCATAAATAAGTCGATGCACATCAGACAATCCAACCAAGATGTCTTATACAACCGAATGCTAGTGTGCAGTTAGCTTTAGTGTCTAAGGTTTTTACCTGAGCAGTTATTATTGAATGTTTGATGTTATGTATGATCCAAGGTTCCCAAATACTCAAACTAAAAACCAACTCCTTCTGAAGCAGGCAATTGTTTTAAATCCAGTTGCTTATTTTTTGTTTTCTTGTGTCAGGCAGATGTCAGGGCCTCATTGTCTCTGACAATTGTGGAAAAAGTTGTTTCGTTCAGCAGTTACACCAGGAATGTAATAAATCCTTTCAATGTTTAAATCATTACAGGGTATTTCTTCACAACAACATTACTTTCCATAAAACTGAGTGTACTCCAGATGTAACAAATTCTGCACTTCAAATATGTGGCATTCCTTTGCTAAGGGCCTCTGTGAAAACAAAGCACACATAGATAAAAACAAACACACGAGAGAGAAGTGTGTACCATAGTTTTGAAGACAGTAAAGTTTTCTTCAAGGTACAATTTGTATATGTTCAATGTTATGTGAAATCTCTCGCTCTCTCCACTCATTCAACTGTATCCTTCTCATTACAAGTGAGGCAACTTAATGAATTCATAAAATTGAATATTTTCCAAATATTAAAGGGGTACCTTACCTATATTTTCATAACATTTAATTTCATAGCTGTTTAATATTCTATTGTGTGTCTTCTGTATGATTCCATATTGTTATTTCTGCTTATTTGTCATTCCTACTAACTGTCCCAAAATTGCTTTTGAAAAGATAGGGCTGGAAGTGAGGAGAGGAAGAATAAGAGTTGTGCACCAGAGCCCATAGATACACTGTTGTGCACTGGGCCTGCGCAACACTGATATGCTTCCCCAACACATTTATCCCACAATTAATCTTGAGTATTCTTTTCAGAAGCATTTTTTGCTGGAATAGTTCGAATAAATGCCGGATAAAAACATGACAATGTAGATAATTAATCACCTTCATCAATTTTGCACCTACCAACTTCTGTCTAGTTGTCACGTTGAGATAAAATATTATTTGTCAGCCATCCATCCATATGAGTAATTATAGTAATTCAAAGTAATTAACCTTGCATGTCCATAAATTGACACATGAAGCTTACATGAATAACTTGAGGTGGCGTGTACTTGCAAATATGACTTCAACTTGAAATTTTCTGTTTTAGTCAACCAGTTGATGTTTTAAAACTTAGAAGGTAAAAGCACCCTTGTGGCCTCAAAAAAGCTCTCAGACATCTTCTCTCCAAGTACAGCTGTTACACCCCAGGGAATTACGCACCTGCGTAATTTTACATATAAAACATATCACCACGCAATGAGACGCGTAATTTTACATAATATCACCGTTAACAGAGATGGACAGGGAAAATGTCGGATCACAATGAGGGAGCATTGATCGATTTTGCCAGAAAATGCCAAAGAGACTACAAGTGCCATAGAGTTGCCCTTTCAGCCATGCTACTCTGAGACTCTGATAGAATAGGAAACAAAAATTCTGGGAGTCTCAGCCATAAGCCTTTAAATATAAAACCACTTCAAAAACATTTCTGATATTCGACTTGGAACTCATTTAAAAGTTAATTTTAGAAAGCAGGGAAGATTCCTCCAGTCCCAATCCATCACAAACAAACATGCAAAGCTCTGCTGTAAGTTATGTGTGATTTTTTGCCAAACTGAGTTGACAGTGCTGGCATTAGACAATGAAACTGAAGTGGAAATCTGAAGTCATATTCTGTTTTCACTCTCCTGCATCTGGGAAAACATGAAAAAGAAATATGACCTTCTTGGGTTTTGTTTAAATCAACCAGATCTAATGGTTCTGCATTTTCTACAATTTGAAGCTTTGTAAAATAAAATCTGAGTAACAGCAAGGGAATGCTTTTAATAAAGTATTTCTAAGCCAGTCTAAGTCTTTTCTGCATCACATTACAGTAATAAAATCCCAAAGCTGCTATTAGGTTTATTGTGACATGAATTTTTTAGTGATATTATTAAGCACTGTCTTTGGTTTCTGGATGATAATATTTATAGCGGTGGCCATGAATAGGATTTGCATTTATATAGCACATTTCATAAATAAATATTAACTCGAACAAGCCATATTAATATAAATGTATGTTTCAGCAATGTGCTTTTTTACTGTTTTGCAACTGTGGTGACTTGCAAAAATATTTTAGCACCTTTTATTAACAATATTTTGTTGCAGCATTAAGTGAAGTTTAAGTGGGCTGCCGATGACATAGCAAGTAACAAAAGAGTTTAGTTGTACGGCTTTATACTAAAAACAAGAAGTCTTGTAGGATAACACGTTAGCATTTAGTACAATTTTTAATAACTTTGTAATTGGAACAGCAGGATATCACTGTTGCAGACAGAAGCCCCACACACCCAGTGGAAACTCCTGCACTTATATTTTATAAAAATTAAAAATAAGTTAACTTAAAAGAAATGCTTACTTTTATGACTACAACCCACAAGGAGGTCTTTCTAGACATTTTCTCAGCAACTCTTTTCACTGATGTATGCTGTGCAACCTAACCCCTGGAGTGCGACAGCACAGGCGTGGGATGAGTGTGGGTTCATAATTGTATCTGTATGCAATTAGTCCATGAAGGAGCTCAGTGTATGCTGATATCATTTCATTTGTCTTGAGGATAGCTTTTCTGGACAGTTGCTTGTGACTGACTTAACGCTTGGTTGATTCCATATAAGGCAACAAAAAGCTTCTTCACTTCTTTATTGATAATATCGTAGCTCAGACAACCACAAAAATTCAAAAGACAAATAAACAATGTGAACTCGCCATTCCTCCCGAGAGTTCCAGTGATGTCCAGCCAAGGCCATCCGTCTGACAGAGTGTCAGAGGAATTTGGATTGGTGTTAGGAGGATGTTTCGCCAAAAGCTTGTTAGTTGACTCATTTAAGCCAGGAAGGGAGAGTTTTCTGGGAAGGTTTAAGTGCTAGCCTACCTTTTACAGTAACTTCAACACAAGTTACCTATATGCATGTCTTCATCTCTACCTGTCTGTGACTATGAAAACATGTACTCCATCCAGTCATGTACACACTGTTGAAGAATGGGGTCCTTTACACCCTCACACCAAACTGCCAACCCACACCAGTGCAAGAGGCAAACGTTTCAACAAGTGGCTTTTTCCACGACACAGGAATGAAGATAATTTGGTAGAAAACTGTAAAAAGTGTAAGTGAATACGATGCAAGTTCCTCACCAGTGTGAGAGAAAGAGTTAATCTGTTGACCAGGTTTTATTTAATAATTGGATTCTTTGTTTTTTATATGTTAATAGACATGCTTTGGACAGGTTTATTACCTGGTTCAATATATTTTCATAGACCTCGGTACTCTACATGAACTGACTGAAACACAAAGGGCAATCACTGTAAAAGCCAATGCCATCTGCAATGCCATGTTAGACTTGCCATAATGTGCAAACACTCATGGTTCTGTCTGCTAAAAAGCTCGATCACCTGGTCATTGTTTAAGTCAGTGGGTGTACAGATTTTACAGTTGGCATGAAACTAGATGGGCTTGCTTAGATCTTTTTTGATGTCTCTCTGTCTAAAAGCTGCAGACTTGACTGCACTTGGCAATAGCCAGGCCCGCTGTTGGCTCAGTGGTGATCTCAGAAGCCTTGTGACAGTGTTTCTATAGTGGAGCCAACCTGTCTCTGCATTTCAAGGACAACACACTACTAGCTTGGAACTTACCATTCTTGGAATTTCAAGACCCCAGTCCTGCTGCTGAGGTTATGAAATGACACAGATGCAACTTCTGGTCATTATAACCTAGTGTAAGCTGTCTTTGTGTGTGTGTGTGTGTGTGTGTGTGTGTGTGTGTGTGTGTGTGTGTGTGTGTGTATGTATGTATGTATGTATGTATATATATATATATATATATATATATATATATATATATATATATATATATATATAGAAAGTAACAGAGCCTCACGGCTCAGGTTCGTTTTCGCCCTTTTTACACACTAACCCAGACACAGAACGTAAAGTTTAGTGCCGTTGCGCACTTTTATTATTAACAAAAACAAACACAAAAGAAAACCTAACCCACACTAAACTTTACCGGTTCCACCAAACACTATCAACACACACAAGCCAAAAGGTTCACACAGTACCTTTAGTTTAAACCACACAGGTTTCTTCACGGTAACAGCCTCGCTTCACAATCTCGAGACTTTAATTATTTATCTGCCTGTTAACTGCAGGCATGTGGCATTCATTCACAATTAGAGCCAGGTGTATGTATGTGTGTGTATATATATATATATATATATATATATATATATATATATATATATATATAGTATGGATTTCATACAGGAAATTGACCTATAAAACCTGCACAATATTATATTGCAGTTGAAAAAAATGTTAGGCACAATTAACAGTTATATTTCTAGTTTTACTTTTGTCTAAACTACTTTAATAAACAGTCAGGCACAGCTTTTAATGCAGCTGGTTGAAATATCACTATCAATAGCAACCTGTTGCACAACTAAACAACTAACAGATTTCACAATAAAATACCCTAATCGACGCAAAACAAATATGTTACTGTAAAAGGTAAGTGATTTATTACTGTATTTTGAGCACAATAATATTCTAATTATATGATTCCTTATCTAAGATGGCTCAAAGACTGATGTTTCAGATGGTTTGTAAGACATTGGACTGTATTTCATTAAAGTCTTATACCTGAAGCCTCACTACAGTATCTTGGATTCTGATCTCATCAAATATCAAAACATCAAAACTACAAAACTCCGACAAAACACCAGGTGCTACAGTGTTTGCATTTGTTTTGTTTGCTCAGATCTGAGCACCCACCTCACTGGGCCAAGCTGGGACACCAGCTAACAAGTTGATCACCGTTTCTACTTTAGGAAAATAAAAACAAGTTGTACTAAAGGGTTAATCAAAACAAGGTTCACAAACGGTAATATGCAAGTTAAAAACTGCCTTAAGCATTTCCCACATAGAAACAGCCAAGAGCTCTCAAAACCCATTACCGGCTACAGATATACCATCTTGGGTTGGGAGCAATGGTTTTGGTGGCTTAATAAGGGAACTTTCCTCAATGGTCAGCATTCAATCAACACCCCAGAATGATGTTAGATGATGTTTTTGTTTACCATGTCCAGTTCAGACACAGACATAAAAAAAAAAACTAGTGTATCATTCATAGAGGACATCATCAGATAAATACAAAGTTATGCTGACCAGAAGAACCAATGGTAAAGAAAAGAGCTGTAGACAAGCAAGGCATTTTCTTTCTCTATGAAGGACATTATCTATGTGTCAGCCTTTAACAAATGTATTATTAACATTTGTATTACAATTGTTTCTCTTAAATATTGAAACACTATCACCAATATTTTCAAAATGGAAGCTGAAAGTGAGTGATCATTTTTGTTTCAAACTACATGTGATGTTTTTGGCCAGGGGAGATGCCAGACCTAGATTAGTAGATAATGTTGTTATGTGCACTGCTTCAACTGTAGCATAGATCCCTGGGATCCAGCTGTATAACAACCATGTGTATTTAAAAAACCATTAGAACCTGACCTGAAACTGCAAAGCAGGCCTTGCTCTTTCACAATGCACATTGTCTTGTTAACTGTCCCAGGAGAACGAAATTACTATTCCATGAGAATTGCGTTTGCTGCTCCCATTTGGTAGGAAACCTTTTCCAGCAACTGTCGTGACTCATTAGCATGCCATTGTTTTACATAAACCTTTGTTATAAATGCTATATAACATTTGGCCTCTGTTTCACTGCAATAAAAACATCTATATTAAAAAAATATATAATTTGTGCAATATTGGACTATTACTGCACAATCAGTGAAATCAACTTTTGAGTCTCTTCCAGACAGAACCAATTATGTTATGGGGTGTACCATATAATAGTCATTATTAGGAGGTGTGTGTGGTTTAAAAAAAGGCTTTTTTTCTGGCAACGATACGTTTTTTTCTTTTTTCTGCAGCTGGCACATTTTTTAAATTCAGTAACACCGTTTGCAGTGCCCATGAAACTTGAACAGCAGAGGTTTCGTCATGAGCTACCCGCCATTCATCAGGATGGGCTTGAAAACAGGGAACCACACTCTTAACTGTGCTCTCTGGAGCTTGTCAAAAAGAGGCAAATATTATCTCTAATCTCATCACTCAGGATATGTTGTTTCCACCACAGCTGCTTAATAGCATTATTTTAAATGGATTGGAAGTTATCATGATTATTATTATTAACAAAATACTACTATTATTTATAAACTACTGTTTTACGAAGAAGAGGAACCCAACATCTAAATATCAAAGTTATTCTAAAATACTAATAATTAAGGCTAGCTAGAAATCATGCTTACTTAACAGTCATCATATTATTTTTCTCTTTCAACATATTCCAGTTCAGAAATGCATAAAGATGAAATATAAGTCAAGGAGCTCTAAAGGAAATGGTAAATTTTAATCAGTGTTTAATACATCAAATGTTACATAATAAACACTTCACATCTGGCACATGCAAATGGAGATGAGGTGCAGAGTCCTTGATGCAGGGGTTCCATCTGATTCCCAGCTGCCATACCAAGTCATGCAATCGCTCATAGTTCAGACGAAGCCTTCCTATGTGTTATGACAACAGCATGAAATAATGATAAGCTTTAATTAGATCGATTACAACTCTGTTTGAATTTTCAAGCATTTGTTTGGCTTAGGGTTATTGATAGTGCCAATTTCTAATCCCCACTGCAGATAATGTCAATGTGGAGGAAGAAAGGGATTTTAAGATGGATGGTGGGTTTCAAAAGTAATTCAGAATATGTCACTGTTTATATAGAATGCCCCTCCCCCATCCCCCGAGTGTAAACTGTAAGTTTCCTGCATCCAAGAACTACGGTACACATGACAATGATCCTTGGGAAAGGAGTGGGGCAGTTTGTTTGTCCAGTTGGGATTGCTTTCTTTATCATAATATGGGGGTTTATCTAATAACACAATACTCCTCTAGTCGAGGTGCCTTTGCACAGTTTGTTTTGAAATATCAAATGTTAACACAAGACTTTTAAATATAACGCTGCAATTATGCCAAAAAGCACCAGTGATCTTTATGAATTCCAGGCAGTGTACAACTCATTTAAAACAGGAACATCTCTGTACTGCAGTGGGGATGGGTAAATAAGAAATCCCTTTAATGCTTGTACACCGGCCTCGGGGGGCTCTCTAGTCTTGTCTCACAGGGTTTGTTTTAACTGCAGCTCAACTACTTTAGTGCAATCAGTCTATTATCTGCAAAGAGAAACCACATCTCACAGAGCACGTCTGTCCAGGTCACTGCTAATGACACAGGAAAGCTGGATCCATTGACAGGGTGTCTTTTTATTTAATTTGACACTTTGGAATGCTCACGACTCCGTTCTCAGTGATGAAACTTATCTTTGAGATGTTAAGCCAATGTCCAATGTACCCCCAATGTTGTTGAATAACTTAACGTAGTCCTAATGGCGCATCAAATCTGGCCTTTCGGATGAGTTCCCTTATTACACCCATGCCATTACCACAGTTCCCTGGAAGTCTCCCAGCTAAATGCCAACAAAGACCAACCATGCTTAGCTCCTGACTTCAGACAAGATCCCATTATAAAGTGGTTTTTCTGTGGGCAGCAATGGCTTGTGAGAGCCCTGCTGGTTAAGAAGAGAACACAGCCACCTCTTCTAAAGTCTCTTATCAGTGTGCAACGTCTAAGTCAGACAAGCTTAAAACTTTTAGTACTATATTTCTTTGCTAACATTACATTTGGCAAAGCATTTAGTCAGTCTTTATTATGTGTTGATTTAAAATCTAGTACCATGAATCCCCCAGCGATATGAAACATCGATGAGGTCAATGTTGCTGCTAGTCTTTGTGTTTTCTTTGTAAAACAGCATTAAATAAAGCCTTATCAATTAAGAATACTGAGAAAAGTCCCATTGACATAACTTGTATTTTTTGTCAAACATCCCCTAAAAATATTTAAAATATTTCCAAACTAAATATAAAAATTATTCCACTAATATAATAGCGAATAACCAAAGCCAGACACTATTGGCTAGAAAAAACAATACTGATATATATATATATATATATATATATTACTAAATGTTAACAAGTATTGATGTGATACTCTGTACTGTGAGTAATACTATTGTTTTTTTTGTTGCTATAGCTTTTTAAAAATATGTATTAATTTATGCCTGAGCCTGACATTAATATGGTTTCCTGCTTTCCCTGATATTTTATCAAATTCAATTTCTGTCTTAGTCAATATTTAATTTCTCTATCCAAATGAAACAAAGATATATTTTACTGCAGTTGACAGGTGAAAAAAACCTAACAAATTGTTTTTGGCAACTGTGTGCTGCTCTTGCATATTGTATTTATTCCACAGAAAGGACTTGCATTTCTGTTTGTCTGATACAATATAGTAATTACATTTTTAAGATTTTTTTATGTTTACGTTAGGTCTATCAGCAAATTCAAATCACATTTAAAAAGAAAACATACTTTCAAAAATTCAGTTTTGTCCTCCAATTAAAGCAACCTGACATACTGGTCATGTCAGTCTGTCTGTCTGTCTGCATGGTGAACATTGCCTTGAATTTGCAGTCTACACTTTCTTTGCAACTTGTAATAAAAGGTATCAATATTATTTCGACTTTTTCATCCCTGGACCAATACGGCTAACATTTCCATTACAATATTCTCCACATTTATTTATTTATTTTTTATCACAAACTCCTAACCTCCTCTAGATCCTTCAGATTGAATTTGGGTATAATTATACAACAAACCCTTGATTTTATACACATTTCACAAATATTTACAATACGGAATTCGGAGGACCATAGTATGTTCATGTTTCACTTAGCTAATTGGTCAGCTGAAAATAAAAACAGCCAATACCCACCTCCTTTTGAATTTCATATGGCACCCCTCCACCTCCCCATCTCCACCCTTGACTTACTCAAATAGGGAGTTCCGATAGCCTAGTCTACATGGCCAGGCAATTGTCCTCTGCTAAAGCCAGTTCCATCTAACATGGTTTTCATATTAACATAAGCAAAATCCTATCAATAAAAATCAGTTCTGGGGTGTTTTCCTGATTTCCTGAATGGTAAACAGATTGTGGTTATCCACAGAGGAGAAACTCAGTAATTTATGACCTGTTATTCACCCTACTGATACAATATTTCACACTGTTTTCTATTTGGAACCAAGCCTGTAATTGTGATATACTGTGCTAAAGGTCTACATATATTGCAGTAAGGCAATCCTGTGTGCAATAAAACTGTTTTCATGCAAATGAGCCACACTCATAACCAATCGTATATAACTTTAGGGAAGGTCAAACAGGCCCTGCCTTAAACATCTGATGTGTGATAACTAACAGGAAATGTTGTGATGTCTATGTTTGATGTTCCTGTTATGTTAAGTTTATTTTGAACTCATGACCATGCATGAAGCACATTCTGTTTCTCTACAGGCATGCTTTGCCTCAACATTAATCAAACTGAACGCCAAAGACTGCAACTAATTGCCCTAGGCAAGCCTTTAGTATCAAATCTGAGGGTACCATGCAACTATACATTTTCCCTGAATTTGATAATACAGACCACTTACTGAACTAAGCTCCTTTATTAAATCCACTGCAGGTTAATTAACCTGGATATGTTTTCTTGTCTGATGTGTTTAGCAGACATCCCTGTATTATAGGTCCTTTATTTTCAAATGTAATTATGGGGAGAGAAACGTTATCTTTCTGCATCTCTTTGCTGAGTTCAAGAGGTTTTTTGGTAACAAATTAAAGATTAAGGCCCTTATAAAAGTTTCCCATACAAAGTGTTTTTTTTTTAACCTCTTTTTTTCCTGTACTTTGAGCTGTGTTCAGGTGCTGCTCTTCTGTTCAAGCAAACTGATCATTTAAAGTGTCTATGAAAGTAAGAGTCAGCACCATCTAGAGCACAGCTGTGTACGTCCAGAAATACAAAAAATATCTGTTTACTAGGTGGCGCTGGCTGTTACTTTTTTCAATCTGACCTGCCACTATATATGTGTAATTGCAAAAAGTACCAAAGAATGAGTAATCATTATAAAAAAAGAAAAGGAAAGTATAATAAATACACTTTGGAAATGTAATTTTTGTCTGATATTTTCTGGTATTTTGTTATACGATATTGAAATTGTATTAGAAAACTCCTAGCTGAAAATTTCATTAAGTGTTTTTATAATGTATGGGACACCTTTAAAAAGTTATAAACAAAAGGATGATAAAATAAATAAAGTTCACAGATGCTGTGATTTAAACCCATGTTTTTCAGCATCCCAGTTCTATTCTAACCAAGAGGCTACACTCTCTCCCTGCGGTACTGAAGGCTGGAAATGGCGGCTTATTAGAATTGCGCCAAGTGCTGTCATAACAGACTGTCACCTTGGCCACATTCTCTGTCGCTGTGACTGAGTGATGCAGAGGAACAGGATTTCTTCCATTGCACTGACCTCACAGGAATGCCCTGCATACTCAACTTCTAGAAATCCTTATTTAGTGGCTGCTCGGCCATATCTGTCCTCAGGGTCATAACTTACAATTAAACTATGACAAAAAGTAAACAAACCAAGAATTCCATCGTGTCTGAGTAGTGGCTGCCGAGACACTTTTTTCTGTCAGTAACTAATATAAATTATTGAGGGCATGTTACCAAATTCACAGTCAGATTAATGTGTCCATGTAAAGAAAGCAAACAAAACCAATGCAATTCATTCCATCAACAACAAAAAAAGGACAAAAAAATGTGAGGTTTGGGTTTCAAGCCAGAATTTTTTTTCAACCCCCTAAACCAGCATTTATATATCTTTTGTTGATTTTAATTATTTTAAAAGTTTTTGGATTGCATGTCTTACTGTCATGATTTTCCACTGGTAGACTCCTCCTTGTGAATTATATATGTAACAACTTTTATACTTTTATCTCTAGGTCAAGGAAGGCATCATCCTTTACAGAAAACATGTCTAGTGAGCATTCAGTACAGTGGTGACAACCATTTACAAGGAGTCTGACCAACGAAATATACATGAATGCTTTCACCTCATAATGCAATACTTTCTGCATAAGAAAAACATCCATCTCAAGTGTTTAAAAATCAAGGTAAAATAATCAAGTTAAACATGCAAAAATGTTCTGAACAGACGAACTAACCTCTTCTGTTACAGAATGATTTTTAATATGCTCAGTGAATGCTGATTTCATGATGCCATACCCAACTCAAAGAGTCTGCTTCTATTTAATATCTATATAAAAATACATCAACTTAACTAGCAGACAGCCAGTGACAAGCCAAGCCAAGTAAGAAAATGGATTGGTTGCCGCTCCTGTAAGGTGATAAAAGAACTGAACTGAATGAATCAGCAGATTGGTGCTATACTGGAGCTAGAAAATTGTTTTATGTCACAAGACACCATCCTTAATTGGCTACGTCATCCAGGTTTCTAATTACTCCCCTGCAAATCCATACCTTCTTTGTTGCTAGGGCATTTGGCGCACTTCCTTCTGTTGTCCCCACCTGGCAGCAAGCCTCACCCATGCCCTTCCCACTGACATTTACTCATTCTTACATCCGTTCATCATTCAACTAGCAGCCTGCAGAAGTGGCACAGAGTGGATAAAGCCATGGGCCAAAACAAAGTAATATATATTATTAATATTATGGAACCATCATGTATGCTGCTCTAATAAATAACTACTGTATATCTGTTGGAGTGCTGAAAATGCATGATGAAATACAGGTTTCCTATTTAGTGCAGGCTCCTCCAGAATAGCGATGAAGCATTCAAACCGCAAAGATAACGAAGGGTTCTTACTCGAGCACAGAGTGGGTGGCTGCCTGGGAGTGATAGCGGTACATCAGGAGGCCCTCGTCCACGTGGGACACTCCCCCTCCCTTGCAAAGGCTCTCGTAGAAGAGGAGCAGGTCTTCTGGGACACCCTGCGGGGAGAGCCATGAGATTAGATCCACGAGGAGCACTGCCTGTCCTGGGGCCCTGTGCTGCACACACCCATCTCCCCACCAGATATTGAATTGCCTTTTTTATCAATCAGCATTTATTTCTAAGTTTTTTACTCATTCAGGGACATAACATACCTAAATTACTGGTAAGTACACATGTTTCGATATGAAAGCTGAACATTAATATCAGCAAAGAACAATTAAGTTCCACGTTTTTAATGAAAATACTACTGTAGCCAACGTTTTCACTTAAGTTAAATCAGGCTTGTGTGATTGTAAAATGTCACTTTTTTATATATTTACTACTGCTTAATCTAATGATGGTCTTATACTCTCTCTTCATTCAGATATTTTTGTGAGTAATAAATAAAAAATATATGCCTATATTTAAGTATTAATATTTCGTGCAGTCGTCTCTGACTGCCTGCCAAGTTCACATTCACTTAACGATGTTTTTTCTTACTGTTAGCTAATGTTAGCCACAGTGCAGACCTTGGGTCAAACCAATGTATTCCTGCGTGTAGGGAGAATTTATTGTGATTGTTTATAAATGTGGCCCATCCTCTCTTTCAATTTTTCCATTTTATTTTAAAGATTTTAAAGCAAACCAATGCCAAACACAACAAAGTATAATACATAAATAATGAACGAAAAAAGTATATAGTTTGACCCCCCCCCATATTCAAAGTGGGGGAGTACATGCCCCTTCTGCCCCATGGGTTAGGCGCCATGGTTCAGACTAATATTTCAAAGAAAAAACTGCACTAAAAATTACTCTATTATAATATTCAAAAGTATGGACAGAATATCATAGTACCTTTTCCCAAAGACTGAAAATAATTCTAGAAGTTGTATTAGTAACAAACATGTTGTCTATAAAAAACCATTGGCCAGTTGGTAGTTTTGTGGATCACCAACACACCCATGAGCAATGAAACCCATAGGTGCAAGCTACAAATAGTTGCCATAATGAGCAGTCAGTGTTAATCCATGTCAATGCAGTTAATGGAACAGCTGGTGGTCCATCGTCTGGTGGTTTCACCCATGAGGTGGCCAGGACTCTTTATACATGAAGACACCCACACAAAAACAGCCATTTCATTACTTTATCACTGGAATCACATTACCAAGGCAGAGCTCTTTTACAACACAGAAATAAGTTCTTACCTTGCCGCCCTCGTTAAACCTGCCAATTTGATCAAACCAGTCCCGGGCACAGTACCAGCTAGGCATGATGACAGTGGGCCCATGGGAGGTAAAGACCTGGAGGGGAGGGAAGAGCGATACTCATTAGAGCTGAGTGATCAGATCAAAGCATTACGGAGCAGTTTTAATAATAAACTCATTACTTGTAGTTACTTCCCTGTGCGGTCTGTGTCTTCATTCTCATTATGCTAGAGACTTATATGAACAGATACTGACTTATCTGATGACCAAACAACCGCATACAAGATCAATGTCATGCAATAAATAAATAGCAGCTGCATTTTCTCAAAACAAGCCCATTTGATAGCATTTTACCTAAAGGCGGATTTGCACTCTGTAAAGAGAATACCCCTGCTTTTGACACCGCATGAGTAGCAATGCTAAAAGAAACTCCTGCTAGTAAATTCTTTGACTGATAATGGAACAACTTCAAGAACAGTAATTGGACCCAGTCATAGTGCTGATGAACATGTTTGGATAAAGGCGTCTGCTAAATAAACAAATAATAATAATAATAATTTATGTTGTACTGATATACTGGAATGACTGCCTCATATAAAAACATTCATCTGGCTTTTTCCTACATCCTTTGGGTATTTTACATTAGCCAGACATCCTGGTATTCCAGAAAAATGCAAAATATATATAGCACAAAAACCCTACTGTATTATATTTAGGGCTTCTGATTTTCTGTGTTTTCCACCGACTTTTCTACTCTTCTTTAAAAATTCAATTGTTACCTGTTAAGCCATTTGTGTATCTCAATCACAACCGACAAATGTGTTAATGGTAAAAATTATTTAATATACAGGGGTTTTCTGTGAAACAACTAAATGGGCTTTTAAACAGTAAGTCTTACTTTTTCATTTCAAAGCAGAAGCAACTCATCTTTATCAATGTAAACACAGTCACAATTGTAACAAAGTGTGTCCAGCATAAAATACTTTATTTTTCACTATAGCTTTAATAAAGATTAGTCGCTTATTAACACACTGCAATCTCATTTGTATGTTCTAATTGTTAATCAAAAATTAAGACTTGGCCAATTTAAAAGCCAATTTAGTTGTTTCACAGAAAAAAAAAGGTATATTACATCAATTTTACTATTAACATGTTTCTTAGTTGTGATTGAGATACACAAATGGCTTAACAGGTATCAATTGAATTCTTAAAGGAGAGTAGAAAAGTCGAGGTAAAACCTGTTTCGGCTGGTGACTTTTCTAGCTAGACTTTATTAGTAATTTAGTGTCATTGGGGTTACTGGCCACTTAAAGTTTTTTAAAAAATCCACCCAAACCCGAATGTTAAACAATAGCACATTTTCTGCATGACAGTATAAGTCATAGTTTCACTTAATGAGTTAATGGCTTAGAACAACATGTCATTATCCTATCATCCAGCAAGTTTTTTCATACTCAATAACGCTAACACCTGTTTAAAAGAAAAAAATTAAGGCAACCGCCATTCCAAGGACACTTTGCATTTTGGTCAAAACAACACTTGGGGCTGTGCTCATAAAATGTACTCTACATTTCAGCAAGTTGCTGAATTGTTTGCAATTTTTTAATTTTCTGGCAGCTGTGGATGTTTTTTTCAGTCCATATTGTATGTAACAATTCAATTGAAACCATCTTGAGTTACCAATGACTTGCAGTTACAGTAAGTGGCTTAAACAGTAGACTGCACCTTTATGTGTTAATGTACCAAAATGCTTTGAGCTGTCTTTCTGGTCAAAGCAAGAATTTCATCATCCCTATTACAAATAGCAATAATAACTGAATATGGGCAGTTGGTACAAGACCATCGTATCCCTTGTCCTGCCATAGACTTCACATGTACATTTTGCTGTGATAAAACAACCTCATAATAGCACCCACTGCGTCCCCCTGTTCCTTCCTACTGAAAACTTGAGTGCCACAACCCAGAAAGTCACAGTAAACCCAACCTCAGTGGACTTTATCCTGTAAATGCAGCCTACTTTCTATTTAACTCCCATTTTGTCTGCTAAAGCCAAGTGCTTCTCTTCATATAAGCTCTGATATCTGATCTCCCTCAAGACGGGACTTGTATTTGCTAGACTCATCAAGTATCCACCTGTCATCGGATTTACCTCCTTTGTATCGTCAGATCATGCAATTATAATTTACATTTAATGGAGAAACAAGCCCTTAATAACTTGGGAAACACATGTATATTGCATGTCAAGACATGCAGTACTTCATAGAGTTAGACGTAGTCTGGCAGACACCTACAGTAGAAGAAAGTGTTAGTGCTGTAAATTCTATTAACCCAGAACCAATTCCTTATTTGTTACCAACATACATTGTCCCATCAAATACGGTATATATTTGCTGAACATGTTTACTGCCAAAACATATAATGACTGGCAATGCTGTGTATGTTGATAGGCCTAAATCATAAAAAGTGTCTTCCTGCACACGATTTTGTAACCTGCTATGCTAATGCAAAATCCTAAGTGTGTTTCTACAGTATCTCTTTATATCACTCTGAAATCCTGGAATTAGAAATTCAAGTCATAGATTATCACTTTCTTAAAGAGTAAATAGCGGGATTCTGGAAGAATATAGCACTGCACATTAAATAACGTTGCCGTAAGTTCTCTTTTCATGGTTAACATCCTGACAACTTTTTACACGTGTAACTTTAAAGTCTGTTTCAAAGCTCTTTTCAAAATGTCCGCTCTAGTGTACTGTTAGGATTATTGCCCTCATGATGTGGTACGGAACAGAAAAGCTAGAGCACCTGTTATGCTTTATTTTATTGATTTATTTATTTTTTTAAATCGCTCTTCCTGCAGTGATTTAAGTCAGTGGTTCTCAACCCTGGTTCTGGGGACCCACTGTGTCTGCTGGCTTTCCAAGTGCCTAATGTTGTGCCAGCTGCACTCACAATTATTTCAAAACTCAACTTGCATATGTGTATGCCAGTCTTGCACCAAGCATTGTGTTGGCAACCTTACTCATTTCACTGTCTGAAAGTGTTTTCTGTTCATTCGCCTGCCTAGCAGGATCACAACCCCAAAAACTACCTCAGATCAGACCACATTGAGCACAGCCTACTGTAGGATATTGTTTTCTTCTTAGAGATGTTCTCTTTATTTCTTTCTTTTTTTATTACATCACATGCAAAGCACTAAGCAGCTTTATAAAAATTGAAAGCCTGTACCACAGTTTGCTTCCCCTTTGCGCACAATGCAGTTTACAGTAAAGACCATGCTGGACTGTACATATGAAATCCATGGATAGATTTTCTAACAGAGCAAAGAATTCAGTCTGCATTCTGATTAACGAAATCTCAGACCCTCTCTGGGTAAGTAACGCAATAAGATTTTCCAGAGCTTGAGACCTAAGTGTTACAATGATGTCTTTGTTTGCTTTGAGGTAATTCCATATCAAAAGGTCTCCCACTCCCTTTTTTTCTCAGGTGAAACCTATCCAAATGTATTTGAGTCTC
The DNA here is from genome assembly GCF_902713425.1 of Acipenser ruthenus. Lineage (NCBI taxonomy): Eukaryota > Metazoa > Chordata > Actinopteri > Acipenseriformes > Acipenseridae > Acipenser > Acipenser ruthenus. The sequence goes on along the minus strand of NC_081205.1, from coordinate 6,621,162 downwards.
ACAGTTCAAGGCATTGAAGCAGATTTGATCCGCTACCGAGAAGGTTCGCTGTAGCCTTGGCAAAGCTGGATTTTTTTTGGCAAACTTAAAATAAAAATAAAATTAAACAAATAAATATTAATCTGAGCTTTCAGATGGCCTACACTCTTTGGTCTTGTTTAACTAAGAGCAGAATGCTGCTTTCAAGATTCAGCGTGGTGCGCGGACACATTCATTCTATGACAAATGTGAGAGTACAAGGTGGGAACCATAGGATTTGGGGGCTATAAAGATAGAATGTTAACTTAAACGTGTTCATCATTATTAATCGGTATTACTTACCATCATTCTGCAACTGTTTTGCATTAGAATGGAATTTGAACCCATACTTGTTTTCAACTGGGGGTTTTGCCCTCGACTGAACAGTGCATGGGAACTGGAACATTTCAGGGTTTCTTGAGAAAGCTGGCAATGAACTCTTTCAGAGCTAAATAATTTTACAGAGAGATAACTAATTAGACCGTATCACTAACTCTCACTGACTTATACTATAAAAATGGGGCATTTATATATATGTGCATGCTTAAAGGTTATTTTACTGCTGTTTTGAGTGACGTGATCTGCATTAACACCCTGCAGTTTTGAATGGAGTGCAGACTAAAAGAAACCAATGACACAGTAAAACCCTATAGCACCGGTCTACAGAAACAACAATGTCAAAGTCATTTTTTACTATAGATAGCAGTCAAATGTTTTACCTCAAGAATCGGCCTCAGTACTGAGCACTACTGGAATTTGTAAGATAGCATAAATTACATCATGTACAAACCCTGCATATTTACAACAATTTTAACCATACAAAGTTTCATTTGAAAGCGTAAATACAAACACAAAATAAAACTGCACAAGGAAGTAACTAAGTAATAGTTCTGGATCGCCCTCATACGATTTAGATAACATCACTTGGCTGTGTTCGAAATAATACATCCCACACTGTGAAAACAGACTTTTTAAGATGTGTCATCTCTTGATCAAAAATGATTCATCATCGCTGAAGGAGGTCACACCAGCCTATTCAAATCCAGATCTGAATTCCTTTGCGGAAACAGCTGGACTTGGTATGAGTGTTATAAGCCACGGCCCTTCAATAAAACGCCTTACTGAGGGATGATGATGTTTTTTCTAGTATTTTTATATCTCTCACCCACCCCAACCTGACGGATTAGGGAGTCCTGGCCAAAATGACGTAGACAGTCTGTAGCATGTGTGTCCTATTAAAAACATTTCAAAGTGTTTGATTCTGGAACATTTATTCTTCACGGCATCCTGTTTAAATTGTTTCAGATTAGTTAGGTGCTGTTTGATGTGTCACATACTAGAAACACAAACTGATACTGATATATGGACCTGGTATCAGATTGTATGTCTTCATTTTGTACATTTTGTTGTTTCTTCAGAGAATTTGGCAAAACATTTAAAATGACCTAAGCCAAAAAAAACCCTATGTTGTAATTTGAAAGATTTCATTGGGTAACATGGTGCAATTTCTGGCAATTATTATTACAGTGGCCTCTGCCACCAAAGGGACTCCTTATGATGCTGTGTGTAGAGAGATGGACCTGATAGAGATCTCAGACTGTCTCTAAATTGAAATGGCAGACAGAGAGTGATCTGAACAGAGTGACAATTGTAAGGTAAAATGACCTTGAAGAGGGAGGAAAAAGGATTTTTCAATCCTAATACATAGAAAATGGGGGCAAGGTCTTATTGTGCACCATGACCATACAAAATAGGAATACTAGTTTTGCATTCACAGTGTATTCTCCTTACAATCTTTGTTTTATAATCAAAATTGCAAGAAGTGTATTCTTTTTTCTATTTAGGTTGATGAATCCTTTACATTGTAAATGCATTCATTTAATGCACATTCGTGCTAATGTGTATAATCCAATTGCATGCACTTTTAATGTTAAAATAATTCATTTATAATTCATTTTAAACCAAAAATTGAGAATAATTATTTAATAGCTTTTTTAAACTTGGGTGACATAAAACCTCTTTAAATGTGGAAAACTAAAAGCCCATAGAACATAAAATGCATGTAATCCAGGCAGAGATTGAAAGAAGTCAAAGATTCTAAAAAACATGAGAAAGTGGTGAAGAAAAAAACATCAGTGCTACAGCCTTCACTAAATGACATTAAAAAGAATTCCAACACTACCAGCAATTGTTTACAGCTTTGCTAAATAAAATCAAACATGTCGTTGAATTTAAAAAGGATTAAATTAAGAAGTTTGTATACCCCTCCAATTTTAGTGCTACTACCACTCCAGGAACAAAAGTGTGCCTGTGATTAATTATTCAAAACAAAGGCCTACAATGTAGCAAAGACTTTTGCCAAAACACACCACATGTTTGAAATAATTTTTAGTCCTACTTTTTATTGTCTACACATTTGTTTTTTGGGTTTTTTTTTTTTAAATAAGAGCAGAACGATATAAATGAATAAAGAATTACATTTAAAAAACGAAAAACACCAAATGATATCTTGTATTCCTTAATTATGTCCAGTTCTGCATATAATTCCCTATTAGTTTCATTCTGAATGTCCAATAATGTTTTTTTTCATCCCAGCCTTATGCCGAAAACCACATGAAAAACTTTTTTGGTTTTGGTTTTCTTTGCTTTAAAGGCTTTACAAAACAAATTTGTTTGGAAAAAAAAAAAGGTTTTGTTGCACACTGGGTTCAGGGTTGAAACAATAATCATTTGATCATTCATTTCTTAATTATTTATTATACTGTGAAATTATTAGTGACTATCTAGTTATGAGCAGTATTCTGACAGTTGTCTAAAAGAATATGCTACGGAGGTGTTTTGTTCTCTTTCTTTATACAATCTACATACTTGCCAATATTTATAAACTGTTCAGTGGGACCGGGGGGGGGGGGGGGGGGGGAGGTCTTACGCATCATACACAAGGGAGGAGTTATACGCAAAAAACACTCATTATCATATAATAGACGTATCCCCCAACTCAACACGACACGACCATCATGACAGTAAAAATAGACATAATGAAGCGTTCTTACCTTTGTATGTTAGTGGTCACCAGATGTGTCAGCCGCACGAAGACCACAGTGTATAGGGACTGTTGGCATGTATGAATCTACTTGTCCTGGATTTGTCTGTATTGAGCTTCTGGTTGTTAAATAATAAAGTAATTGGGCAATAGAAAATTACTTTCAGTCCCTCCTCTGTTGTGGGAGAAAGCAGTGGTATGGCTTTGTTATAAACATATAACACACAAAAAACAGAAAGAGAAAAGAAACAGAGCTTGAGAGAAAAGAAACTACTAAACATCACTTTTTCTATTGCATTTTGAAAAGCCAATTCGAATGTCCTACTTATCAATCAGGAGGACTGAGGATCAACAGGAGACGGCATTACAGCTATCAAGCCAAGCAAATGTTACAAAACCCTGGCACTGAAGCCCAGCCAGGCAAGCCTCCACTTGGCCTCCACCTGGCCCCAATAGGGGTCACTGAAGCAAACTATACCCGGGTGAGTTTCTTGGCCTATTGCCATGATAGGCAACAGCGCATCTAGAATTTAATCCAGCGAGCTCCTAGTTGCATGACTCACCCTACAGTTTGCACAGTAGAGCCACACCTAGGTGAACCACTGGGGAAAACAAGGCACCTTTTTCCATTGTACCTCCATGCCTGCAGACTTTAAAAGGACTATTGACACTGGCGAGCAACCATGAGAAATCCTTACCAACATAAACTATCTGTCTTGCTACAGAAGCTATTGCTATAGAAGTGTAACAAATACGTATCTCACCCAATGCTGACGCATACAGAAAAATATACAGCATATTTTACATAGAAGCTGCTTCCAGACAAGCAAACAAACTAAAATTATTATAGTTACAGTACCCATGGTATATACACCACTTGATATGTCACTGCCTGATACGTCACAGTATCTGGGCAGACTTTGGCATTAGCATATGACGCGAAGACCTTTTTAATTGACCCCAGATAACGCTTGTGAAGCAGGTACAAAGCTTTCTGAGAAAACTTTTGATAAAGCACAATAACCTTGCAAGAAAGGGATAGATGAAGAGGGGTTTCATTGAGCTGCATTTATAGGAAGATTCAATGGGCCAACATCACTCTTTTCCGATGGCAAAAAGAAATAAAAAAAGAAGAAAATTCAGTCCTTGCAGTACTCCATTATTTAAACCTACCCGTTTCAGGAATGCCAAGCTCTTGTAATGTAAAGCAGAGAGAATCGCCCCTCCAACCTTTTCGCAAGCCAAAGGGGCCATTCAGCAAAAGCACAATGGAGCAGCAGCAAGTCTTTCACTCAGCACAACCCAAGAGCGGTTTCAGAAAGTTTCAGAGGAAGAATCTGCTGTCAGGGAGTAGCTTTACAAAAATGTAACCTTGATTGTCTTGTTGTGTACAGTCCCCATTGTGGGAGTAGAATTTAGGCAAGAATTTAATTATCCCTTCGGTTCCATGTGGAGGTATATCTTGTAGCTTTTAAGCACCTTTAAGCCGAGCTTCCCATCGCGTCTACTGTTAATATCAACCACTTTTTCACTCTCCAGTTCAACGTTCAATATACAGTGTGCAGACAAGCTCCGACAACAACAAGCAAACAATGCAGTATGAGAATATACTCTTATACAGCGACGCCTGATAGCACTATGCAACACATAGTATTTCAGCCCCCAAATGTAGTATCCCATCATGTTCTCGTTATACTGTCCTTGGTAGCGGCGTTCAAAGTCCAGTATATCCTGGTGGAAGCGCTCGCCTTGCTCCTCCGAGTACGCTCCCATGTTCTTGAATTTATCAAGATGAGCATCAAGGATATGGACTTTGAGGGACATCCTACAGCCCATTGTGCCGTAGTTCTTCACCAGAGTCTCAACCAGCTCCACATAGTTTTCGGCCTTGTGATTGCCCAGGAAGCCCCGAACCACTGCGACAAAGCTGTTCCAAGCCGCTTTCTCCTTACTAGTGAGCTTCTTGGGGAATTCATTGCACTCCAGGATCTTCTTTATCTGTGGTCCGACGAAGACACCGGCTTTGACCTTTGCCTCAGACAGCTTAGGGAAGAAGTCTTGAAGGTACTTGAAGGCTGCCGACTCCTTATCTAGAGCTCTGACAAATTGTTTCATAAGGCCCAATTTGATGTGCAGTGGTGGCATCAGCACCTTCCGGGGGTCCACCAGTGGCTCCCACTTGACGTTGTTCCTCCCCACACAGAACTCGGTCCGCTGTGGCCAGTCCCGTCTGTGGTAGTGTGCCTTGGTGTCCCTGCTCTCCCAAAGGCAAAGATAGCAGGGAAACTTGGTAAAACCACCTTGGAGACCCATCAGGAATGCCACCATTTTGAAGTCTCCTATGACCTTGATGCCATCTCAGAAAAATGCAGATATGTATCCACTTAGGCAGCTGGAACTAAACTGAACTGGTGGGCTTAAGGCCCCTGTATTTATACTACTATTTATATTACTGGAAAGTTCTAGAAAGTTCTAGAAGTTACTCCAAGTTTACTCAGCACTGAATCTATCTGGAATGTTCTGGAAAATAGGTCAATTTCAAAATATCACTGTCCTGGTCACAAAAGCAAAGTTTGTGGGGAATAATAGCCATTTTCTATACTTTTGAGGCATAAGCAATTAGGAACACTTACTACCCAGGAACCAAAAAATAAATAAAAAATTGTTACACAGTGTAGTGAGACTGAATAAAAATGATCACCCGCAACTTTCCCAAATATTGATTGTCCAAAACACTTGTCCCTTATGTAATTTTCCAAGTAAAATGACATAAGGGACAATGCAGCAGCACAGACAAGAAGGCAAAAAGAAAGCAAGAAGCTTTACCTGTTCCACGTATTCAGGAGAGCAATCTGTTCCACCACAGACAAACCAAGGCTTCCGCTATTACCAAGGCTTATTAATACTAGTGACATAATCAAAATACATGTCATTTACTGAGTTCAGAGATGGTTAGTAATAAATACTGAGGCAGAGTCATGACACTCGGATATAAAATCTCCAAAAATATTCTGCCCTTCTAAGCTCGTCTGGTTCCCTAGTAGCTGATTGATCTAAAAAATGTGTCAAGATGGGTCTTAGATATAGTGAGTCACTGGGGCCAATAGACCATAATGCCTTTGGAGAGTTAAACTAAAAGGTGCTTACTGGAGGGATCAGTCTAACAAAAAGCCACAATACCACCTCGTACCTCCCAACCTCAGTTCTGAAAGCCTCAGGCTACTGCTTATTTATCCTTGACTAATGTAAATGGAGTTAGCAAAGCCGTCGCAGTCAGCACTGTTATTTCTGTGCTGCATGACTACACCAGGCTTTCATACAATAGATTGCCTTTACTCTCCCAATCGTCACAGAACATTTGTTTTAAAAACTATGCTAATGCTTTTCATACGCAAACTTTGACTTATCGGGTGGAATTCAAACTGACAAAAAAGTTTGAAAGGAACAATCAGGTTTTGGTGAGCCGTCATTGAAGGCGTTTATATAATGGGTTGGCTTTATGATGGTTAATGACTAGATCTAATGCTAGATCTCAGACCAGTCTCTTTGGGTACATACACTGCCCCACTGGTTCTGGCTCCTCTATACTGGCTGTCTATTAGGTAACTAAAGGTCCTGTAGGTTAACCCCCTTTATCCAGCCTAGTATCTTATCACAATAGGTCTCCCAGCATTTTTTCACCTGTAAGGGAAGAAAGGGCTTCTACTGTATTTAAATGTCCTACAATGACCTTTAGAACCAGGGTTTAAGTCCTATTTTTGAACTGCTGGCCCCTTTTCACTTCGACACTGCATGAAGATTGCCAAAGAGCAAACCTTGTTCAGGTCAAGGTATTACCTTGGATCAGGTAAAGATGCTCAGTTTCCTACCTGTATAAGTGCAGGCATATTAATAAAAACAAATATCAGTATTAAGGGCTAATCACACTACAGCCTTTTTTTTTTGTTGTGTTTTTTACGGCCGACGTTTCGCTGCTATTTTTGTATTCAGACTTGCGCGCCAAATATTACAGGCAAGATGGGGGAACGTCTGATTATAGCACTGCAGAATATCTTGTTCCTTATGATAAGCAGCACAAGCAATATCTTGATAAAGAATACAAATAGAAATTATGGGTAAATATAAGTGAGGAAATCGGAATTCCAGGTAAGAACTATGTTTGGTATGTTAAAATAAACACACTGTTTTGACTACAGGTTTTCGTTAAATGTCCGGGTGTAGCTTCTAGAAAGTGCATTCCATGAGATTACCACGGTCCATTATTAAATATATTCCATGCACAATTGAGATACCCATCCTGTAGCTGTATGTTATGGTTTTGCTGTATGCAGCTTGCACCCGATTCATATTGCCTTCAGATTATATCCAGATTTAGCAGGACAGGGTGGTGATCGCTTCGTTTCGATTTTTGTTTTCGCAGCGATTTCACTCTTTTTCCTGCAGTGATTACGCTCAAGTATGAAAGGTAGTATTCGATTCCATAGGTTCCATTTTTTTTACCCTAGAAAACGCAGCAAATAAACACTATAGTGTGAATGGCCCTTTGGTTTGTGTTCTTAATGTTTTTCTAATCTTACAATCCTTGGTATAATGACATTTGCCTTTCATACAAGCATTGTTGGGCCGAATAGCTTCTTGGACTTCAGGATTCACTTAAGTTCAGTTCTTTTAAATTGTGTATTAGGAATCTCTTCGTCACTATACAGTTTCTGCTTTCTGCTAGCTAAAAGTACAAGACAACATGAAAAAATTGACAAAATGGAGTTAAAATAAGGTTTAAATAACAACATGTATCCAAAATATATTTTCAGTGGACATATTCAGTATTCAGGCTTTGGTTTTTATTAGTTTAAGATACAGTAGATCAGTTTTAACACAGTGCAAGTCAGGGCCGATTAATACACAAGTAAATTAAGGAATTGATGTCCTTTATATCTCTGTTGACATACAATCATTTGTCTTTAAATTGTGTATTATTGCCAAAGAGCAAACCTTGTTCAGGTCAAGGTATTACCTTGGATCAGGTAAGGATGCTCAGTTTACTACCTTTATATGATCAGGTAACATGCTGTGTTAAAGTTAATTAAAATGTTTTTTCGTTTTAGAAAGATGTTGTCACAAAGAGCTATTTGTCAAGGCTAAAGCTATGGTACATATTTTTCTCTGTAGGAGTTTAAATCAGGTCCACCTGCATATTACCATATTTCTAAACCCTAAAGTTCAGGACTCAATTCGATAGCCAAATGATTTAGTCAGAACATAACAATGCTGCTTTGTAACAAGGGCTGTTTTTCAGTGTTCATCTATTCCATTTTTCTGTACTTTTTTGCAGATGGAGAAAATTCTGTGTTTATTGTAGCTTTTATTTTTTATACCATTTGAAAACTTGGTTTTGATGAGCTGAGGTATCCTGAGGACAATTCAAATAACGCACAGATGGACCACGAACAGGGATACTGTATGTGAACACAAAAAAGCAGTTCTCATGTGTTCTTTCAATGCTTAAAGGATAAACACCAGCTTCATTTTATCGGTTTATCGGTTATAGCCTAGAATCAGAACATTGGAAAAAAAAAAAAACATGAATGGATAAGGTTGAGCAAAACAAATAAATAATAAAGTAATTTTCTGAACTGCAGTTAACGCCAGAACACTGCTGTTGAAATTAATGAGCGTTCATACCCTCAAGGGCAGTGTTTCTGGAACTCTTTACTGCATACCCAATCAAAAATGACAAGGCTACAGAGCTCTGTTCACCTTTATCAGCTTTTCAATCATCTCTTAACCAACCGTTGCACAGCAAACCAATGGAGGGAACGGATATGATTTAATTTTTCTTTTCTTCTATAAGGCCACAACTCAGCTATGCATTAGCTTTACAAAACTGTTTCAAATTACAGAGTGGCAAAAGTGTTGGTGCCAGTCCAGTTTGAAAGAAAAACAAAATGGGGTTAAGCTATCGAATTTAAATGGTTAGACAACAAAAAGAGAAGCTTTCAGAAAGCGCTTATTTTCTCTCCTCTGTCAGGCAGAAAAATCATATAGGGAAAGTACCCCAAACCTTTCTGCAAACTGAGATAATTAGGTAATTAAAAACGCAGATATTTTTAGTTAAAGTTAGTTTTCCCTTGGGGACTACAAAAAAAAAAAAAAAAGCAATACAGATGTTCAAGCAAATTAGACCTTCAAATATGGTTTGTCACTGCAATAGAACTTTCACTTCCACATTTTACTGAACTTGATTTTAAAATGACACTATAACAAACAAACCAAACACGGTTTGCGTGTTTATTTCAAGCATTCAAATTTGCTTTCAAACTGAAATAAACTGTCAAAGAAAGTTGTGAATGGGCCTGTGTCAGGGCTAAGGCCCTGCACATGTGTGTGTAAAGTATATAGTTACAACTGTATTTTGCTTGTTTTTCTTTCTCGTTTATTATTGTAAATAGTTACAAGAGAGTAAAACGCTCTGCGTCTCACTGCATAAGGGAGCCACAGACATGCCCTCATGGAGCGGAACAGACTGTTTTTTTTTTTCAGTAAACTAAGAAAACTAAAGAATTCCAAAATATACTTAACATCTCACCACCGCATATGGAACCAGGGTTAGCATTTGACCAATTTTCCTGTAGGGACAGGGACTAGTTTTAGGATTTCTAGATCCCAACAAAACTATTCAGCGAGAGCAGTGCACGTTGTTTTCACAGGACATTTTACTGTCTAGTTGCTTTTTGCACAGGGTTTTTTTCTGCCTTTTTTGTATTTCATTTTCTGTACACCTGTTGTATAGTCGCCCGTGATATATCATTGCTGATAGCTACGTGGATGTGTTTTTGATTTATTATAAATAAACCCTGAGTGGCATCTTCAACATCACTTCCATGTCTGCCCCAATCTGTCAGTGGATTACCCACAACCTCCTATCACAAGGGTCTTCATTCTTGGCACCACTGTATAGCATATGATTGAATGTTTAAACATATGGGTGATGCTTTTAAACACAAACAGACTCTGTCCATTTTAGTAGATTTTGTTTTTTTGCAAAGAATTCACCGAGCTATTCTAAAAAATTGCAATAAACAATTTTTCCTGAAAAAACAAAACTGTCCAACCCTAATAGACAAAGAGCTCTATTTTTAATCACCCAATAGCTACAGTATTTACATCTGCCACTTGTTAGATCAGTGAAATAGACCCAATTTCATATGAGGTGTTTGAATAAAGCTGGGTTATAGTTCAAGTATCAGTTTGTTTTGACTGTAAAAAGAGAATGTAGACATCAAAGCACCTAAACAGAAACTGTTGGTATTACCACTACATTTTCAATAGCAACCAAATCAATGGATTCAGGTCACATCTGGTAACCCCTCCGCAGGGTAGTCTACTTGCCAACAATGAATATGCATGCACACAAAGTCAGTAAATGGAAAATCTTGATGCAGCATCACAGTTTGAGAGGGGACAGAAATGACAAAATTACAGCTGCAGCCCTTGGTGGTTGTTTGTGAAACCACCTCAATTGACAAATTCAGCTTTAGAAGTGGTTAAAAAATGACATTTGTTTTTGCTGGGTTAGTTACAATTGTGAATAGCTAAAGAAAATATGAGAACACATATTATAAAAATGTAGATTCCCATTCACACCCAAGACAATATTTAGCAACAATTTAATCAGATCTATATCCTAAGCTTATAAAGAAAGATACAAATTCAAAGACAGTGCCAGCTTTGCTCATTGCATGTGGAATACCACGAGAACACATTCATGTTGCAATAAGGGAAATGTACTGGCGGTACAATCAATTGAATTCAATAACTTGTACACGGTATCATGATGATTAAACAAAAAATGGGACTGAAATAAAGTACATTGTAAGTACATACATCTACAGTATTTCTAGCAATGATATGCACATTGCAGGTGTCAATACAAAAACTGGACAAGCTGTCCCCAAGACTTAAGCGTTTCTTTAATCAGCCTACACCCCACCAGGATAAGCTCCATTTGAATATTTTAAAGCATTATACAGAAACAGGGACTCCAGCTAGATTGCATCAACCACTTTTTTTTATCAGGGTTAATCATTACAATTGAATATGTATTTCTCAAGATATCAAAACAAGTATGACTAGTATCCAACTGACAAAGAAACACATGGTCAGGTATAAGAATGCCAGTAAGAAACTAGGCTATAATTTCTATGCTATTCTTACAGTACTGCCAACAATTCTACAGCTCCCCTCACAAACAAATAGGATTACCATTATATTTTTGGTAACAGCAATTGGGAAGAGTAACTGTTTTTTCATTTTGTGAGCATGCACAGTAAGTCAAGCCTCTCTGAATAGAGTAGTATTCAAGGATCTTCACTGGCCGCTCAGAACCCTGTTTCCAAATCTATTCTTTAAACTGAAAAAGACAAAAGCCTCTGGCAACCTTCCTGCTGTGTGTTTCAATCCCACAGATACAGGATTCCAAGAAGACCTACAGTACTGTAGAGCAAGCCAGTCAACAAGCGCGGCTGACATACCTGCCAACTTCTGAATGCCTCAAAAGTGTTTAAGTAGAATCTTTAGGCACGCCTGACACGCCATTGAAAGATACTGCTTAAAATAGTCCAAGAAGTTTAAGTAAGGGGCTTTGGAGAATAGTTTCTCACAGTTAGGAAGTCAGAAGGATTCACAAATATGAGTTTACAGTGCAAGTAAATGTATTATCAGGGACTTTGGTAGTGACAAGCTAACAAGACACCTACATTGCTCATGGAATACCCTATTACACTCCATAAGGGTATTTGCAAAAACAGGCACCTGAATTCCCAGTCCTTAGCATGCCAGCATTTCTATTGAAAGAAGGCAGCCTCTTCCTTCTGTACATAACAAACATTGCTTGAACAAAGGGCTCAATATCAAAGCCTGAATTTGAGTCGTCTGTCTAAATATGAATGGACAACTCTCCACTCAGCGTTTTAGTAGTTTTTTTTGGTTTTTTTTTACCAGTGTTGAAAATATTAGCTCTATACTGTAAGTGTTATGAGATCTTCTTTTTAATTTTATATCAAGCTACAACAGGACTTATAGATGATAAGCCTCTACTGCTACTTGTAGAATGACTAATGGTAAACTGGTTTCGAGGGGCAAGAAGCTTGTGTCATTGCATCTAAAACCATAACAGGTTTCTAATGAAAGCGGTTCCACAGTACAGTAACGAGACGGCACCCTTGCTCTTTTAATTATGATTTGATTTAAGACAGGAAAATAGCTTGATAAATACAAATGTTAATGAGCCAAGACATTAGGGGAGAAAGCAATTGTGGTGATAATTTAAAATTAATTACACTAGTATGACCTGGAGGGACCTGAAAGGGCAATGTCACTCAAGCATTTGAAAGTCGAAATGAAATCTACAGTAACTTCAGAACTGAATAACAGATTGGCACTACAGATTACTTGCTAACTTGTATAGTTATGAAAAATAACCCAAATTCTAGTTTTAAGCTTTTAGTTACTGATATGCATAAAAAAAAACAACTGTTTAACTCTTTCAGCTATTTTGCCATAAATAATACATTGCCTTCATTTTCATCTTAAAATGAAGTCTTAAAAAAAAAAAATCATTGCATTTGCATGATGCACCAAGTTTAAAAATCAAGAAAAATCACATTAAACACTTAAAAAAAGGCACCAAACATTTGTTTTATACATGCCACTGGTGCATAGAGCATTTCATTTGACATCTTAAAAATTCACAACTAAAAATGCATTTGAACACAAGCAGACGGGATGCAGGAGAAAAGGGGTTTGGGTGAAAGGTTTCATGTAAATGATTAATCCCCCACCACACCTCCACCCCCCGAAAATAACAAACGAGAACTACAATCCAACTATAAATCTATTTGACAGAAAAGGGAACTGCATTTTCCTCAGCCAGTCTCATGAAATGTAAATAGAAAATGCCATCACTTTATATTTCTGGGAAGTATCAGAAATGATGAGTAATTAGCCTGACTTTTTCATTTGTTTCCTTGTTCACTTTATAGCCGATTCAGATTGAGGCGGACAACTTTTTGTAACACAACAAAACAGGGTTTGATATTAAAGTAGCTTCAAATAACTTTATTGTTTTGGTTATCTTTCTGTGGGCTTTTTATGCAGCAAAAGGTCAAACTAAAGGGACGCTACCGTTGCCATGGAGATTAACAGAATGAGGAAGTTGATAAAAAAACAAAATCAATAAAACTCGATATTTGGGCAACAGCACTCTACTTAAAATGTTCGAAAATGTCATAAAAATGGAAGGGGATGTAAAAACCTTTTCAAATATAATTGGAAGCTATTTGCTCTTAAGCCCTTGTAATGAATAGGAATGATTTCATTTGATTATTGCTGGCAGGCTGCAAGTGGAAATCTAGCCTATACACTTGATGAACTGCAATGCAGGGCTTTAATAATGCAACGTGGAGACTTCTGTTTTATTGATTGGGTGGTTTGCGGCAGTTTGATGTGGTGTGGAATGATACAACAGGAAAAGGCTACAGGCAAGGGTGAAATTGGCATCAATCAAAGAACGTCTTGATATTCCAATTACTGTACTTCATTCACTGTGCACATTACAGGTGAAGTGTTTCTGTGGGTTCCAACATCTGCGTCATTGTTTTCAACATGTCATGATGTCACGGTCTGATAAATAAAACAGCGCACCCATTGCAACAGTAATGACTAACCACACGTTTTTCAATTTCACATTACCTATTCAAGCAACCTACTAACTCAAGCGATTGGAATAAATATAAATATCTTTATCTTTTAATATATGCATGTGTATTGTATGTACAGACGTGCTCAAAAATAGACATGTTAATAGTTTATATTTATCAATTAACAAAATGCAAAGTGAGTGAACGGAAGAAAAATCTACATCAAATCAATATTTGGTGTGACCACCCTTTGCCTTCAAAACAGCATCAATTCTTCTAGGTACACTTGCACACAGTTTTTGAAGGAACTCGGCAGGTAGGTTGGCCCAAACGTCTTGGAGAACTAACCACAGTTCTTCTGTGGATTTAGGCAGCCTCAGTTGCTTCTCTCTCTTCATGTAATCCCAGACAGACTCGATGATGTTGAGATCAGGGCTCTGTGGGGGCCATACCATCACTTCCAGGACTCCTTGTTCTTCTTTACGCTGAAGATAGTTCTTAATGACTTTCACTGTATGTTTGGGGTCGTTGTCATGCTGCAGAATAAATTTGGGGCCAATCAGATGCCACCCTGATGGTATTGCATGATGGATAAGTATCTGCCTGTACTTCTCAGCATTGAGGAGACCATTAATTCTGACCAAATCCCCAACTCCATTTGCAGAAATGCAGCCCCAAACTTGCAAGGAACCTCCAACCGCTCTCCAGCCCTTCGGCGAACAAACTGCCTTCTGCTACAGCCAAATATTTCAAATTTTGACTCATCAGTCCAGAGCACCTGCTGCCATTTTTTTGCACCCCAGTTCCTGTGTTTTCGTGCATAGTTGAGTCGCTTGGCCTTGTTTCCACGTTGGAGGTATGGCTTTTTGGCCGCAAGTCTTCCATGAAGGCCACTTCTGACCAGACTTCTCCAGACAGTAGATGGGTGTACCAGGGTCCCACTGTTTTCTGCCAATTCTGAGCTGATGGCACTGCTGGACATCTTCTGATTGTGAAGGGAAGTAAGCATGATGTGTCTTTCATCTGCTGCAGTAAGTTTCCTTGGCCGACCACTGCGTCTACGGTCCTCAACGTTGCCTGTTTCTTTGTGCTTCTTCAAAAGAGCTTGGACAGCACATCTTGAAACCCCTGTCTGCCTTGAAATTTCTGCCTGGGAGAGACCTTGCTGATGCAGTATAACTACCTTGTGTCTTGTTGCTGTGCTCAGTCTTGCCATGGTGTATGACTTTTGACAGTAAACTATTTTCAGCAACCTCACCTTGTTAGCTGAGTTTGGCTGTTCCTCACCCAGTTTTATTTCTCCTACACAGCTGTTTCTGTTTCAATTAATGATTGTGTTTCAACCTACATATTGAATTGATGATCATTAGCACCTGTTTGGTATAATTGTTTAATCATACACCTGACTATATGCCTACAAAATACTTGACTTTGTGCAAGTGTACCTAGAAGAATTGATGCTGTTTTGAAGGCAAAGGGTGGTCACACCAAATATGGATTTGATTTAGATTTTTCTTCTGTTCACTCACTTTGCATTTAGTTAATTGATAAATATAATCTATTAACATGTCTATTTTTGAAAGCATTCTTACTTTACAGCATTTTTTCACACTTGCCTAAAACTTTTGCACAGTACTGTATGAGTGTGTGTGTATGTGCAATTGTACTGATATTACTTTGGAAGTATAATAATTGTTGTATTGTTTATTATTGAGTATGGTCTACTTAGGTCTCTCTTTGTATTAGTGTTTCACTATTGAGATGTACCTGTGCTGGCCCTGTGGGCACAAAGTGAATAAACTAAAACTAATCTAAAATGTTGGGACATCTTAAAACACATTAAAGAAAAAACATTCTTCCCTTGAGCAAAAGATTAATTAGATGAGTCATCTAGAATTTTGCACAGAAATCATAATGTTGTGAGCACACAACGTCACTGGTATTGCTGTATTCAAGGAAAGGTTGTGATATGCCAGTAAAGGAAACATTTCCTGCTAAAAAGTATGTATCAAAGCAAATAATTTAATGAAATTATGTTATGGTTTACATTAGAAAAAAAAAACAATTCAATGACGAAACCAAAGCAGACAAAAGTTTTTCCTAATGCCTTCCGTGACTGGAAGATGTTTGTCATCTCTAGTTTCTTGCAGTTTTACCTCAGTGTTGAAAGTCGATATAGATTTCATACAACCTAAAGACCATTTTTGCATTGGGCGTTCGAAACACTACTGCATATACAGCAAACCAACACACCAGTATTAGGAGAGAGAAATTCACATTGTGTTTATTGATTCCAATGATGTGTTCAGGATTTTGCCTGGTGCGCTCATCTGCTCAGTTGGAAACTGCCCCCAGCTTTGTGAATAACATATTCATCTAATTTTATGGTCTCTCTGGCCTGTTTGGGGTCACTGCACCAGTTGAATGACTGGCTCCATGGATAATTTAAACAACCATCTATAAAGCTAAAATAATTTACTGGTAACCTTCCCTATATCAGAAGTGACCTGCAGTTGAATCCCACAATGCTCTAGGCACACTGTGAGGAAGCAGGTGTGTCTTCTCTGGTGTTAAAGGGCAACAATTTGAGACACTGTAGCAAGTCTTGTCACAACCCTGCAGGCTTGACCCGCTTGAAACTGTTGAAATGTTCAATAAAACAAAAACTAAAATATACTTCTGAGAAATTGTTGTGCAAATGAGGTAAGATTATTATTTTATTTTTGCATTTTAGGTGTTAGGTTCATTGGAACCCGGTTATGTATTTTGAAACTGAAGTTGGTATTTATTGTAATACAAAAAAAAACTATGCTGTCTATAAGTAATCCTTGGGCTTGTGATTAAAAAACATTGAATGCCTGCCTTCAAACCCAAGTTGCCGGAGGTAGCAATGCCTAATTAGTTTGATAGAGTAGTTGAGCACAAATCAAAATGCACGCTTACATTATTTTTTTCCTTTCAGGCTGGATTGTTACAACTACGTCCGCACATCTGTTCCTGTGCTGGCAGCGTACAGTAATCAGGATTCTACAAGCAGCCAACTACAGTTAAGTAAAAAAAGATGTTGATCATCAATCTGCTTGGCTACATCTTGATTTGACCCATGTGTTAATGGGAATTATATGGCAATAGCTTGAAAACTTCCAATCTGATCAAAAACAGGGCTTAGTAAACCTCCTCCCCCCCCCCCAGTTGATTTTCTCAGTGAATGACCTGTGCAGAGGGGCATGCCCTAATATTGAAGTCAAAAAATATCAGGAGCAGCCTATTTGATGCCATGTCTTCTCTAAAACAAAATACTTTTGATTACTTTGTCAATACAATGGAGGCAGAACTCCAAGCAAGTGTTGGAATACTGCCCTTAAATGTAGAAGCAAGCTCTTTCTCTGACCGCTTTACTCTATAATGCATTTAGTGATCAATAAATCACAGCTGGGGAGGAGGGTAATATTAAAAGGACAAATACTTTAGGTTTTCCCTTTTAAAACCAATATAAATAAGTGTTTGAAGTTCCGGACAGGCCTTGATGGAGTTAAACAGGTTCTTGCTTGAAGGAGTTTGATTCCTTGGTACATTAAACCTAAATTTCATGTCTACCGTATAAGCTACTGAAAGATGTGTAGCTATGAACCACTGTTCACCCTTAACAAGAGGTAGGCTGTGCATGCACTTTCATTTTCGGTCTTTATGCCTACCCTGTTCATAATTATTAGATTCGATCAACTGAACCTCTGAACAGCCCTAACACACTTTAATCATACATATTAAACCTGAAATGGAAAGACACCGTAGTTGGCCACCCTTCCTTGGTCTACACATGGATTTACCCATTCTTGACCATCTGTTTAAATCCTACAAAACTGTGTTTCAGTAAGTGTGTTTGCCGGCAGAAACTGAGCATGTCTTCATTTTTCTTAAAAGAAGCCTGCAACTGTTTGCAGTGCAGAAGGAGAGCAGGAGAGGAACAGGCAGACCCTCGCGAAGCAGTAAACAGAAAGAATCCATATTCTGCCCCAGCTGGCAGCAATCTTGTGGCACGCCAGCTCACTGGTTTTCATTTATTTTCCTTTTCTGTGTTTATGTGAATGCGCAGCACTTCCGAAACACATCTGCTTATAGGTGGCTAGTAGGCACGGAGCCTGGATCCAGACTGCGCCCCTCAGTTTGACAAGGTGGCTTTCTCTCACTGACTTTGCTTACATTTAAGAAGAACATTCTCAACTTTCTTATTTATACTGGAGGGGTTGCCAAGTTCTGCCTTCCTTTATAACAAAAACTCCCCTATAGAAAAGGTTCATTTAAGGTCAAAGTGGTGGGGGTGCTCAGGAAAGTAACCTCTTGATTCAAACTGTTTTTGTTGGCGTCTTTCAGTCTGTTTATATAGAACTTTCAATGTGCTAAACTTTTAAAAATGCTTTGTCTATGTATGACATGGAGTGTGACACACCACTCACAGTTAAAAGTGTAGTTGCTACTAATACAGTAACAAGCTGGTCTTTCCTGGCAAAAGGGATTTCTGTTCTCTTTTTATTTGTTGTTTAGATTCACCTAGTGTTGCTCAGAGAGTCTGTTAGTGATAGAGCAAGTGTGGTATTTCCTGCACTCAAACAGGACAGAGTTGCAGGGGCCAGGTTAATAGTTACACTCTGGTATACCTGCTGTAAAGTTTATAAATGATTCTGAAAACTGAGGCTACTGGTATGCTTTTGTTTTAAAAAGTCACCAGGATGTGAGGACTAAAACAGTTCAAATGAAAACAACATGAATCTGGACAACACGAAGAATCCAATAGTTAATACCTAATATTTCATACCCATACCAAGTTGCCCTTAAATAGGTTTAACGTACTTATGAAGACAGCTTTAAATATTTGTTTTCCCGGCTATCACAGAGGTGAAAGGTGTATATGTATAATCGCATGCTGTATACTGAAATGTCATTTTTTGGCTGACAGGGTGACGCAGAAGCGAGTAGGTTTCAAGGGAATGTGGGTTTCAAGTGTCTGTCGCTACAGTTAAGCTACTTTTGGTTGGAGTAATGTAAAGTACAGCTATAGCTAAAGGTTTTCCATCGCCTATAATTTTAGGATTGAGACATAATTAAAAATAAATAAATAAAATAAACTATATGAACATAATTCTGATATTTTATTTAACATCATGTAATCAAAGAAACTACAAAGTAATATCACAAAAGTCTACCAAAGTCATAATAGTGGTAGAAAATGTCACAGTTTTCAATTTTTGTCAGTTTTTCGTTAAGTATGTGGAAAACTACATAGCGGTAAGTAATTCAATATATTAACGTAACATTATTCAGCAGGTTACAGGTTTCGATTTAATGAAGCAAAAACAGTTCATTCTATATAAAATAGTTCAGTCTATATAAAACCTTTGGCCAGAGCTGTAGATTGTCAACAAGGAGAAAGAACAGAACTGTTGAAATGATATGAAAGAATGCATTAAACAGATAAGATCATTATACTTCACTGTAAAAATGAATATGAAATTGTAAGTAATGATTGCAGCTGGAAACCTTTATGGAAACCATTATCCAATGTTCCTCACAAACAAAAGTGTTATTAATTATAACTTGTGTGTGTTTTTAAATTACTCATTTGTTTCTATATAGCTTTAAAAAAAGCATAGTAATAAAATTGCTTGTAACCTTACACCAGTATTTATAAGGTGTGCCAAAACCTAAAAAAAATATCAGACTCCCACTTTTGGGCTGTGAACAATGCTTTGAATATGCAAAGTTTCTTCCTTCTGAATTTGCATTGGACAAGTTATTTAGAGAAGCTCAGCAATAAAATCTACACCTTAAAGTTTTCTGAGGTTTCGGTGATTGTGGAAACAGGCGTGTTGCAACATCACTACCCGGACAGATTTGCAGTCATTCTCTTAGTCATATGACGTGATATGTTTGCATAGTCTTAGGTGGCATTATGGAGCTTTGTGTTTTATACTGCATGACACACAGGGTCTTTGGTTTTTAAATTCTTTAATTATATTGCAACTCAAGGATTTATGCACATCTCCCTGCCTGCCCTACCCCTACTTCAAACCACGGAGCCCGCAGGCGTGTGCAGGGCAATGATGGCAAAACCAAGGTCCCAATTACCTTCAATACAGAACAAGTCCTGTTAATGCACAGAGCTGGAGGCGGTGTACCTTAGTTTCTCTCTTCAGTGCTTGATACAGCAAGTTCCTTTGCGGGTTGCAGGTTCGCTTATTCTACAACTTTATAAAGAAAATATACCACATATAGCGCACCCCCTCCCCCATATCAACAAGTTAAAAATGATTGCTGATTATAAATCAAGTGATACAAATTAACCACTTCTGTGTTCAATAGCAGTTCCAGACAACCACACTCACTAAAACACAAGATATTTAGGGATTAAACAGATGGTCAATGTGTAGACCGAGGAAGGGGAAGCCAACTATATATTTGTTTCAGTTATTTCTAATAATAGACTATGTTGTGTGTAAAATACATTGCAAGAGACACAGTTTGAGTAGCCAGGCCTGTACTGCTTTGCTTTGCATTGCAGTTTTTTTGCAAATGACTACATCACTTGTACTAGGAGACACCCTATAAAACAATGTATTCACTTATTCCACAGGGTTGCGTGTGAAGGTAGATTTGACCCATGAAAAACTTGCCATCCAACAGCTTTTCAGTGGGGACATTTTACCAAGTTGTAGGTTGTTTTGCAAAAAATATAAAAGATACAATTGTGATTAGGTTATCTTAAGGGACAGACGGTGGTGACAACATGGACATGGAAACTAACTGGTAGCTGAAGCTATTTTGTGAATTACATTAATTGCACAACTCAAAAGCACAGGCTAACAACTATGAACACGTTGTGTTTTTAAACTTTAGGTGTTATAAAAACAGCTCTGTAGCACAGATAGAAATGATAGCATCAGTATCGACAGCAGGCTGCTGCTAGTCGGAATGTTTGATGTGGTTGTTCACTATATGCAGGTGACGAAGAGGGTCAACAGGGTCTAGTTTAATTTGTACATGTTCAAGTAAGACAACACCTGACTCTTATCAATCTTCTACTGTTATCGGGTATCTGAAGTGAAATATTGGAACCATAGATGCTGACAATCAAATCTCTCGATTCATCTTTTGGTTTAGGCTCTGTTTGATACATAAGAGGGCTCCAACACAGGGAGAGACAAATAAAAAAGCAGCATATCTGTCACAGATGTTATTTTGAGAAAATAGGACTTATTAGTAGACTGTGTTGAGTATTATCTAGAGGAGCTAACGGATTGGACTTGTTGCTCTCTGAGCCTGCAGACCAGAGTTTGACAGTCACTTCAGTATTGTAAGGATGACAATGCACCCTACCTAGAGTTCCTTACAGTGAAGTCAAATGGATAAAGGCCCGTCCCTTGATAAGCGTGCTGTGTTTCAGTGTGGGTGGAGATTAGACATGGATAACTGTGTGGTAACTTGGTAACTTTCAATATTAAGTAACTTCACTGAAAGATCACTAAGATAATTAAATAGTTTGAGTGTACAAGACATTATATATGTGTGTGTGGAGAGAGAGAGAGAGAGAGAGAGAGAGAGAGAGAGAGAGAGAGAGAGAGAGAGAGAGAGAGAGAGATTAAAATACAAATATCAAAAATGGTTATCATACTATAAAGTTCCTATAAGGTTTTCACACATGCAGTCCCCTGAGAAAGGTATGCAAGGAATACCACAACCTGGGCAGCAGGGTCTTTGAACACATTCTCTCTCTCTATCTCTATCTATCTCTCTCTCTCTCTATATATATATATATAACTTCATTTACTGAACATGGATATACTGCTGTGTAATATATAAAACTAACAAAACAAAACATTCCTATTTTCAAGTATGTGTGGCCTCTTGTGTGGTCAGCAAACTTGTGATCGGTCCTTTCAGAGTTTAGCCAGTCAAGGGCAGTTCACATATTCTTTGTGGTCCAAATCTGAAAAAAAATAAACCTACTGCATCAAAGTAGACCAACACAATTGAGCAGTTTGCAGGGTGAATTCCTTAATTGCTTAAAGATGTAGAACTTCTTGAAATACTGATGTGGAACTTGGATAACCTTCAAATGATGTCAACATAAGCCCACCTGAAACTCAATACCAGCCATACCAAAAGAAGAACTAAATTTCCTGAAGAAACTAACATTCCTTAAGAGCTGTTTCAAGATTGGACTACTTCAGTTAGATTACAAATAACTGTAGCCAGATATCTGCAAATAATGTATCCTGATTGGGAGGTGGGGGGGTGGGGGGCTTGTCAGCCAAAGTATTTGACTGCTAACATGATTCTTTGTGAGGGGGTCTTGGTGTAAAGTTGAGGGCAGAAGATCAAGACCCAGGAGGTCTTGGCTCAGTACCCAGGGTCAGACACTGACTCATTGTTTAATCTCAGAGACACCACTTCTCCCAGCTATCAAACTTGGCTGATGCAGGACCCCGCAGAAAGGGAGATGTTGTAAGGTACAAAAAAAATGATCTTACCCTAAAATTAGATTTTATTCATGGCACCTCAATCCTTTGTAGCATTTTTTCAAAATACCAAACAACAAAAACAAATGAAAACTTTAATAAACGGTATCAGGTGGTTTTTGGCCATTTCATGCAGCCGGCATTCATCATAGTTTTTGTAAACACCATTTAATCCCAGAGTTAGCCCCATTTCAGCTTTACATTTGTAAATGTGTCCTGGGCAGAAACTGTGTTGTCTTTCTTGGTAACGGTTTGTTTTTCTACATAAAATAAAATCTCTTCCAATGGCGTTGAGACAAGTATGTGAATATCACTTCATTCAACATTGCATGTCCTTCTTTCAACAACAACTTTTCATAAAGACAATCTAGTGTCTTATATTGAAAGAAGTCATACACAAATGATATATACCCCATCCTTAAACTAGTAAACCAGTCTCTTGAACGAACAGTTAAACAGCAAATTAGGAGAACACTTTCTCTTATGCACCCTTGCCACAATTATTTAAAAAAAAAAAAAAAAAAAAAAAAAAATTTAGCCATAATATGCTGATATATTTTAGCCATAATATCCTGATATTATGCACATTCCTACTAATCACAACCATTCAATGGGGTTCTCAATGATCCCCTCACTGGGGAATATTAAACAGAAAATCTCTGTCAGCCCAATTAGCACTAGCCTTGAACTATCTAACCTAATACCAGATTAGCACTAACTTGGTTTGGTGCAGCTGCAATTTTAATCCTTGTTATGTATATAGGGCAAACGTCTATGTTTTTTATATACATTTCCGACAGAAGTTTATTTTCAAAATGTTATCAGCATACTGTCCTGGCAGTTTAAGTTTAAACTCTAATACCTAGTTTCACAAACCCAATTGGGACTACCTAATGTTACCTAAGTACAGTAAGGTAGCACAAGATTAGTGGTAATCAGGATCTGTGACCAGCCGTAGGTTTTAGTTGCATTTTGTGCCACAGCACCCACTTATAGAAATTCCTTTTGGGAATAAAATACAGCACTCTGGTTGGCGAATGATGAAAACATAATGTATTAACCCTTTGCGGTCCATTTATTCAGCGCTTCTCAGGCGCGTCAGGTCCAATTTATTTTCGCACGCAGTTTATTTTAGACACGCTGTTTTTAGTTTTTAGTATTTTATTTCACAGTAAAACAGGTTTAAAAGGCACTGCATATCAACAGGACACTCAGTACTGCATCTCCAGCCCCGCCCCACCCTTTGTTCGCTGTATTTTTCACATACTTCTTCATAGTCGTGCATGCTGATAAATCATCTCCTGATCACTCGTTTTATCACCAAACTCCTCAATAATGTGATCCAAGTCATTATTTTATTACTATAACATCTCAAAAAGCTCTGCAAATGTCTGTGATATTCTTTGAGCGCTAGATGCGGAAGCAGCTATCTTGTTTGTTTATGGCCGTGTTATCTCTCTGGTGCCGAGACTATGTGTATTGCTCAGATCCGCCCCCTGTTTTTTTTTTGTTTTTTTTCGGCTTCTCTCAGCTCCTTTCGGTCTCACTTGACCATTGAATGGTTTTCTCAGCTTTTTCCGGAGAAAAAACGACTAGATACCTGTGTTATACGTCTTTTTGATGACCGGAAAGGGAAAATTGTAATGTCGGACCAGGTCCGACATAGGATCGCAAAGGGTTAATGAAATGCCAGTTTTCCTATTAATCTTTTTTTCTTTCTTGGAAGACAACCAGAGCCTCCTGTTATCAGTCACATGCCACTCTGAGAGAGATAAGGGTGGCGTTTTATTTATGAGGCACCGTGCTCACCACCTCTTGCAACCAGCTCGGAGAGACAACACCCCAAATTATGCCTGAGGAATTCGGAGGGCGATATTTCATTACCTGAGTCGAAACGCAGTCCCCGTTTCTCTCATCCCTCACATCTGGAACTGATAACAACACAGTAAAGAAAATCCGGGCAGGAGAGGAGATGTTTTAAAGATGTTCTATCCTAGGCCAGTTTAAGGCTCAGTGTGAGAAAGACGCAGCCCCTCTCTTATAAAAAGCACCGTTCCCAAACATGATTGTCACTAATATTACCCAGCAGTAAAGTAAAACAATGTTTTTGGAACAGCACACCAAATGGAGCATATGACCTGACTTCATACTTACCCTTTGAAAACAATAAAAACAGCCCTCATTTAGCATTAAAGGATTCTCCAGCCTTTTTCAGCATCCATTTCTGTATACATTTATTGCCAAAATAGGTCGGCTAAAATTACATCTAGTTTTTACACTAGGGTCTTGTTTGGTATTACTTTTGTAACCAGGTGGGAATCAGACAGTCGTGTCCGCCATTCTATTCGGAACCTAGGAACTTATTTTATATTATTTATTTCTTAGCTGACGCCCTTATCCAGGGCGACTTACAATTGTTACAAGATATCACATTATATTTTTTTACATACAATTACCCATTTATACAGTTGGTTTTTTTTTTTTTTACTGGAGCAATCTAGGTAAAGTACCTTGCTCAAGGGTACAGCAGCAGTACCAAGTGATGTAGCTATTTCAGATTGACTGAATTGGAATATTCTGACTTTCGAAGAAAGAAAGAAGAAGAAAAGGATCATTTTGGCTCACGACTGCATTAGAGTTCAGGTCAATTATTATTTACAATGCAAATGGGAAACAGAAGCAAGAAAATCAATATGGTGGAAATCAGCATCAAAAGTGTACCATCGCCTGCAGGCAAAATTCCCATCTTTTCCAAATGTTCTGCATCTTTGTACTATGGATATAAAACTTGCTTCAGGGTTGCAGGATACTGAGCAAATTCGGATACTTGCTCTCAACCTGCTATAACCCCCCCAACCCCCCTTAACAAACTTAATAAACCATGTGCAAGTGGCGCTTTAATTTGGACAGCTCGCTGGAAACAAAGAAGACCCTATTGCTGAACCACAGGCCAATTCTTCCTGCTTGTACTCATTAGTGCTTTATCTCTATAGTGCAATGACACGTCCTGTCTGCAAATCGAGATCCAGGGGCAAATTAGGATTACGCCACATAATTAACAATGCTTAATTTGCACAATTATTGCTTGTTAGGATGGGGTCACTTTGCAGCCTCTGTCATCAGAATGCAATGTTCTCGTTCTTTGGAAGATCAGGGTTTTCTTTGTGAAACAGCACTCTGTGATTGCAAGCTGTTCTTGCCTAACAAGTCATGTTAACACCAGTTCATTTCACATTACAGTACAGCTAGATAGAGCTGTTGAGGGTATCAGTGTATAACGGATTCTGTTTTGCCATACAGTGACTGTTAACAAGTGGCACATAGCCAAAATTCTGTCAATCTTTTTTTTTTTTTTTTCTTGGCATTCTGTAGCTTCAATGTCATTTCTGAGGATTGCACACAGCCCTTGTTAGGTGGGTTCTGTGTAATGGTAAATGATTGAAGAAAAAAAGCATGTTTTCCACTACTAAAACCTACAACATTATTCTGCAATACCACCTTAAATAAGTCGTAGTGTAAAGGTCCTAACAGTTCAGTTCTTGATTACAGAAGACAGCACAATATAGAAATATTTTATTGTAACTCCAAACAACGTCAAAGCAGAAGAAAAAAGAGTCTTCATAAGCTTTTGTTTTATGGGATTCTTCAGTGGAAAGTACTATCCTCCCTCGACACTGCAGTAAAAAACATTGTGTTTTATCACTAAAACTCATATTGCTACACAGTTGTAAGTGTGCAATGTAGGACAATTATTTGCTATTAAATATTTCTTCATAGTATTTTCCAATTAAATGCAGTCATTATACTGGCCTATATTCTTCCCTATGGGCAAATCACAGGCAATGTATCACACGGGCAACTTGCCCACTGTGGAAATTCGGGGCCAGCTATGTTGCAGTAATTTATATAAAGTGATACCTGGCTTTTCTGATTGGTTACACACACTTGTTTGTGCATTCACTAGATCCGGACTTGATTACTTTCAAGGGACCCAAGAAAGGAAAGTTACAAGCTGGGAATGCAGGGATACAAATGTGTTGCAATTTGTACCAATGTTTTAAGTTTCTGGTTCATAACATTTTTTTCATAATCCTATTCACTGATTAATGCATTCCTGTCATGCAAAGCAGACAAAACATGGTCTGCTCGCTTTAATCAGAGTTCGCTAATTGAACAGAAGCAGAAAAGTAGAAGGCTCTGATCAGGCTCCATTTTACTTGATGTTTTGAATAATGGGTATGATTCAGGTTATTGCACAGATCAGGCCACTTCCTGTACCATAGAACTGCTGCCTAGGATTAATTATTGACATTAACCAGTATCAACTTGCTTCTGTACAGAAAACAGGGCAGGCACTGTATAACAAAGACAAATGTCTGTAATAACATATATTTCTTTGTTGACACAGAGTCGCTCAAAGTGATGTTTTCCAAGCCTCCGTTTTCAGATTCTGTTGATCTAAGTAATTCTGTGGGACCATATCAGATTGCTTTTTTAAAATACTAGAATAAATATGATAAGCTAGTTTCCCTTGAGTTCCACCCACGTCTGTCTGGAAAGAGTGTGTGTGATTGATCAGGATATCAATAAACAACGGATGATTGTTACTGTGTTAACTTTAAGACCGAGTATTCGGTCACTGAGCCCCTGATAATATTTACATATGTTACTGTGTTAGAGATTGAATGATTCTTGGTGTTAGTATCAGCTGTAGTTCTAAAGCTTAGACAAACTTTGACATTCTTTATGCACAGCTTCCCTTTGCTATCATAACCATGGATTCACACCAGGTAATAATCAGTGAGTACAGCAAGAAATGCAATATCACATGCTAAATATTAAAGCAGAACATTGTGCCAGATTCTTAAAGCCATTTCCTTTAAACTGTCATTAGTGCTATTTCTTTATGAAAGGAAAAACACCGGTTGCAATTCTAAAATGAGAAAGGGAAACGAAGGCTACTTACAGGCCCCCAAAGGTTGGTAACTTTATTGGGTGCATTTTTCCTTTATGGGAAAAAAAAAATCTTGCAAATGATAATTTGGAGGAAAGAGCTTTGATAATCTAGCGCATTGTGCTTATTTTATATTACACTCAATCTGCATACTTGAATTATCTTGGTAGTTAATTAAAACTGTGCTGAGTTGACAGTACTGTTCTGTAATTGCTAGGAAACATGCTAGATTTGTTAGTAAATCAAAACATAACTCCATGCCGATTTCAATTATTTTAAATGGTGTTGGTATTTAGGTCCAGCACCATTTAAATCAACTGAACAGCCAACAGTGTGAGTTCACATAGGAATTATAAGCCTTTATAAAGTACAGCTACTCATCTAAAATGGACATGTGAAAATTGGTCTGTGGCAAGCAAACGTCAGGTTTAGACACAAATTGTCAAGTATACAACATCTTAGTTTAATTAGCAGAGCAATAGTTTAATTCTTGTAAACATCAACACTGCACATTTTATTACCCGCTTTAAGACATATTTAATAGTTGTGACCTGAAGTAGCAGCCCATTCTTTTCTTACTGCTAAGGTGTTAAGTTTGTGCTTGGAACAGCTGACTGGCTGTACAGATGCTAAAGCCATCAGGAAGAGAACAGGGGACCAGACTTTAACCAATGCCAAGATTGCACAAAAATGTTTCCACTTTGTGTGTAAAAAATAATAAAAAAAAACCCCCCAAAACAGCCAAACTCTTTCTAATTACAGCATCTTATATGAGAAACATTTGTTTGCAATAAATGGGAAAAGGGTGTTTGAATTCCTTTTTATTTGCGAGTGAAGCACACAGCGCTCAAAGAGTGGAACATAACAGCAGTGTAAGTTAATGGTGCGATTTAAAAGCATTCTTTTTATATTTATGTGATTGCTATTTATTTTTTAAAGAAAATTCTCATGCCTTGAGCTGAAAAGATCCACCCCCTCATCCACCCCCATAATAACAATACCTGTGAAAGCCAAGGCCTACAGCTAACCCCAGGTCAAACCACAAATTGTTCCATGGTTACTGTAATGAAACCCATATTTCTCCTCAGTCCTTGGATTTGAGCAGCGCTCAAAAGCGGGCTGAATCAAGATAACTCACAGCTGTTGAAACAGCCTAGGCTTTCCGTAAGACAGATTCACAGCCTGGCAATTCTCCAAAATCTGCTGGCAATATAACAGAACCTGTTGACCATGCCATATATACTCCTACCTGAAGTGACAGTTTTACACACCATGCAGGGCCTTCACATCTAGGCCTAATGTAATTCAGCAGGTACAGCTGAATTCAGCTTTCTGCCCTTTCATCCTAACTCCATCCTCAATCTTCTACCTGCAGCACCAGAACCGACAGCTTATTTTTTTAAATAATTATTGCATTAAACAAATATTATAATTATTAATCATGTGAACACTCAGCCAATGTCATGAGGAGGTTTCTTTACGATGTGTCATTGCATACGTAACACCAACCGGCTGTTCTGATTGGCCATTCTGAAATCTATGTTAATAGTTCCAAGGAAATCGCCTCAGACTGACAAATGAAAGTCCAAGAGAAATGACCTGCTTTTGTGTTTAATAACCAGAAAATTGGTATCCTTTTTTAATGAGAAAATGACATTCACACTCCACAACAGAGATTGGGTCCAATAACATTGTTAAATCTGAGATGATGCCACACCTAACACAGACAGTATATGCTTTTCTTAACTGCCACTGTTTTTAATGGAGACAACAGTCACCAGTTCCACATCCTGTTTCCAGTCCTGCAGCAATCAATCAATCATTCACGGCAACACAATCAAGTAAAATGACAGGCAGTGTGAAAATACTAATGTTCTGTCACTGGGACTGTGGTTTGTGTTGATCAAACAACAAAAGAATCTAATAGAATCTCTCTACAATAATTTAGTTCCAGTTATTGGGAGCATCAAAATTTGGGGTATAAGTCAAACATTTTTACATGTTTATAAACAGGATGAAGATCTACTTTTTTCCTATATCATATACTGCTTTATTGTTAATATATAAGTTCAACTACAACTGTTTCGATTCATAACAAACCTTTATTCTCGTTTTCATTAAAGGCAAAAGGTTGATGAAGAGAATAGTGTAAAGTGGCTGAGATACTGTTGTGATGCCTCTGTTTTGAACCCACTTTGCAGGTATATTTCTTTCAAGCAGGTGACCTGGTCAGCTGTATCGCTATAGAGAATAACGTATAGTAGGAACACAATTTTGTTCCACTGATGTCCTGAATGGGGTTTTGTTTGTGATCTGAAGGATCCCCAGGTGTTCTTAATATTGGTAAGTAAAATACTGTCAAACTGACAAAAAAGAGAAATGCTCTGATGTGTGACATTGACATAACAACTTAATAAAAGGTTTGGTCTGTTAATGGTTACAGGTGAGGAAAGCAATAATTATAATCATATTTTCTATGGATTTTCATGTTACTTCAAATAATTTCTGAAAAAACTATGATACCTAATTAATTGGTGACTTTAAAAAAACAGTGTGTCTTTGTAAATATTTAAATGTGATTATCATAATCATTTACATAAAAAATATATATATTCTCTTACAACACTGGTATGATACAGACCTTCACAGATTCCATACCCAAATTTCTTCAGGCAATAAATGTAACTAAAAGGGCGAACCCAGTACTAACCTAAGCATTTCTAGTCCTGTGCGAACAGAGAAAATGGAGGCAAGCTACTACAGATGTCTTTAAAATCATGGACAACATTCAATATTTTTGTTATTCTTATACTGTTTTATTTTTTTTATTCCTGCATCCCTCTGTTTCAACAAACAGCCAACCAGCGCTGAGCAAAACTTGTAAGTCAATGTTTATCCAAGTGGATTCTTGCCCATGATAATATTTGTAAGTCCTACTGTTCTAACTATCATAACTATCACACACCTTCTTGTACAATATTGCTTGATTACAGGCAATGCCCCTGTGTGACTACTGTAGGGCAGCATGGCATTTCCTCTATGGACTCTGGCTTTGCAAAGCACTCACAAAACAAGCATTCTTACAAGGACAAAAAGGTTAAGAGGGGATTAAAACGGTAGCTGCATTGAGTTTTATAAAAAATAAAACATTTCATTTTTGGCAACGTACAGTTCAACCACATGGTATCTGTGCTAGGGAACAGCATGTTTGATGTATCACATAAAGCACTTCTTTATTAAATTATATTTAATGTGCTAAGAAGACAACATTTATGGATCATTCAGCATTGTCGTTGGTTCTTCAGAGCATTTGAAGTACAAGCACCGGTAGCTACTAATGTCATTTTAAACAGCATTTTTAACTGACTTTCTATGCTGTTTTTTTTTATTTTGCTGTGTTTAACTGGCTTCCATCTTCCTTGCAGGCATGTGTTTGTCTTGTTCCTGATTCTTGAGAAATCATGTAATACAGGTAATCATTTCAACTTTGCTTTGTGATACAGTAGCAGGTACAGTAGTGGGTGGAGTGAACAGAACCCAAGAGAAACATGGACTGCATTCAAAATGATAGCACACGTCACAAAAAATAAAGAGGGGGTTAAAATGGTATTATATACTTTAAATGTGTTGATATTTGTTTGTTTTTTTTCCCCCCTGTTCTTTCGACAGTCGGTACAACCAATTACAAAGCCTGATTCTCCTGCTAGACCACTCAATGATACGGAAGGAAGGCTTTTGACAGATGATAAAAATGTATTGAAACAAGCCTGCAATCATATAAACAGCCAATAAGGAGCCCTGTTTCAGTCAAGTAAACAATCAGTGACAGAAAGAGGAGGGCTTTTGACAGAGGTGAATTTATTTTGATACTATGAAGCAGACTTCCACACAGTACAAGCTTAGAGCAACAAATCAGCTCAGGTTTCTTAATAAATGCATACTTTAATCTGTTGAGAATTAAAAGTCAAGATATCGACAACAGGGGTACTTAGACTAAAAACAAGGGACTGCGATTCGAAGTTCAAAAAAGAAAAAAAAACAGCTTCTTACCAGGGTGGCTATAGGCACAAGAATTTACAGGTTGCTATCAGTTCATACTTTGTGCCAAGTATGTTCTGATATTTCTATTGTCCCTGATTCCACAGTGAAGTGAGCAAGCAAGTCTTAAACTGTCAATTGATTCATGTCTTTCTGGTTATACCAGTGTATTCAACAGGAAATGTATGAATTGTTTACAGATAAATACAGTAGGACCTGAACATAAATCCCTGTTATGGTAGCAAAGCTGTATTGTCACAGGTACAGTTTTTTTGTTTGTTTGTTTTTACAGAATTGTGATGATGTAAGGAACGTAGCATATGAATGAAAACTTGTCAAGTTCCAAGGACAGGGGACATTCATAAACCCCAGATGAATATTCCAGCACCGGACAGATCTAGTGATTTTCTGGTTTTCAACTGGTCGTGCTGGTTCAGGAGTCTAAACAGTACCATTGAAATCCCCAGTAAGAGGACAATAAATACTGTATTTGTTCCAATTCCCAACTCTTGGATGGTCTCTAGCTCACCAGAGTTTGCTGGAATCAGGGACAATAAAAAAATTAATCTATCTCTGTATAACACAGTTTTGAAAAAATACATACTAATACCAATGAAATATGCAGCAAAGCCATTGAAAACAAATATATATATATATTATATATATATACCCAATACAACTTTATTAACATTTAAAAACTAGTAGAAAAAAGTAGAATACAACAGAATTGAGAGACAAATTCCTTGAACAAATTTGCCAGCAAAAACACTGCATAGCAAAAGAATACAATCTTCCGGGGCTAAAATTGTTCCATAATTATAGCCCCTACTAAACTCCAAGAATTAATTTGGTCCACTAGCAAAAAAAAAAAAGGTCTGGTACATCATTGCAATGCAGGTTCCTGTGCTGAAGATCCCTTTAACACAAAACTGCCTCAAACTGGTTTGCATCAGCGCGTTGTGTATTAACAGCGCTTCTTCAACTCGGCTCTAACCTCCTTCCTTCCTGTCACCATCCCACCACAACCACAGCGGGCTCATGAGCCAGGTCTTCTGCAGGTCACGATACCATGCGACTCACAGTGTCACAAATACACACGCCATGCAATTAAAAAGAAAACGTGGGTTAGTCAACACGTTACGCTTTTGAAATTGCAAATAATTTTAGATAGCTACCAACTGGACTAATTGACCAACAGAACAGGTCTCCATACACTCTACTCAAGACTCCACTTGGGTTTTTTTTTGACTGCCCTGTACCAGGTTTGACTAATGGCTGTAATTGAACATGTGCTCATTTACTATAGCAAGTCTAATTATAATTGCCTAGTGGGGCACTGGTAGAAAATAAGTGGAGCATTATGCTTCTGACACAAATAAGCTAGCTCACTGTCAGATCTATTAAGGTGTCAGGGTGCATTATAGAGTCATATACTGTACTCTTTTAGGCAGTGCATATTCTAAACTGTTTTGCAGTACTGCAGGTGTGACTTTCATTACCTCTGTCATAGCACATCAGCGACATGACACACAAATTCAATACTTTGTAAATGCAACATGCTGAAGTCAAGTGTTGCTAAACTTTTGGTTAGGTATATAAATGGAACACGGTAAAGGGCGATTTCAGTGGTTCAAATTTAATCTGAAAAAAATATTTATTGTACTTCAGATAAAAGAAATCTCATGTCTGAATTCCTTAGATTTTACTTCTAGCTAGTTATTAGATCAATACCCAGCTGACCACGGCGATTTCATGGAATTCTGAATGCCTTTAAGTGGTTGGTTTGGAGATCAGAAAGCTGTGGGTTTGGCCCCACTGCTTTTTATAAAAATCCCTCCTCTCGAAACCAGAACACAGAGACGCAGTGAATCTCGCAGTTCCCAAACACGCAATTGGCTGGGAAATCCCCTGTCACTGTGGGTCTCAAGACAGAAGGAATGGGTCGATCTGCAGCCCCTGCAGACCACAGACCATAGGGAAAGTGGAGACTTATGAAATATGAATAATTACAAAGTAAGGTGACTGGCGTACTGTTAAAGCACTATATTGCATCAACAGGAAATGGTAAGTACAGTTTTAAAGGAATAGGGACTTTTTTTTTTTTTTTTTTAAACTGCTTTGGGAGATTAGATTAGCCCATATATAAACGTCTGAAAAAATCATTGTGATACCATTATAGTACAAACTTATTACCTTGAAGAATAGAATATATATGTGTCTCAATATAAGCTAGAACAGCATGTCAATCGAACGAGTCTGAAAAAATGTCAGTAAGTTTAAACGGATATATAAAAATTAAGTTACAGTTTATTATTTTTATTGATTCGTGTCCCAATAAACTCAGTTTTAATACCAACACAGTATGAAAATACTGTCCCCTCTGTCATTGTCCCCTCTTCCTACATATTTACACTTTATCTGTCAGTTTTTTTTAACTATCTAGATACCACCAGGCCACAATAAACCATTGTGTTAATCTCGCACACTCCAGGCGAACAGGAAATGGCTACTTTTATCTACCCACGTGCGGAGAAGCAGGCCAGGAGAACACACAGCTGTGTCACCGGGCTCTAAAACAAATTGGCATCAGTTCAGCAGCACTGTGAAAAAACAAAACTAAATACACGACATATGACAGAAGGCGAAGAAAAATGTCTTTCTTCCTGGAGGTCTCAAAAAATCCATTGATCTACCACCACTGCTTCAGAAAGACCTTCATTGTTCTCAGGGAGCAGCCCAAACTCAAGGCGAGATCTGGGGGCGATCCGATTTTTTTTTTCCAATTCCAAAGAAAATATAGAGGGGGACATTTTATGATCTGGAAGAAGGCAGCCAGTGGGCGAAAGAGATTTTTTTGTCGTGCAGCCTCGGTTTGAACAGCAGAAATCAAGGGATACATAAATCGCAGCATAAAGAGCTGATTTTATACTCCAAGGAAAAACAAAGCAGCTGTGTTGAAGCCATAGCTTTGGCCAGTGAGCGTGAGCAGATTCAGGAAAAGTTCAGCTTGTAAAGTTCAGATGCGTGTATGCTACCTGCTTACTCTAGCTGGCCTTGCACAGACACACTGAGGCAGCATGCATTGTGTGAGCATGCCAAAACTTTTTAACCCTTTCAAAGGCTGCATAGAGAACAGCTGTACACAGCTGCATCAATGGAAAAACAAACTTTAGCTAGTTTCCTTAAGTAGTTTGTAGAGTCATTCCAAGATGTGACTGAGTTGTAGGCTGTGTACACACGATGTTAAGATAAGGAATTAGTCCTTTTTTTTGTATTAACATATTATTTTTGAATGATTATTTTCAAGGTAGCTAATGCTTTTTTATGGGAATATGTGTATTTGTATTGGGTTTTTCTGGCTGTAAGCATCGCAGCTACTGAAAAGAACAAGAAATAGCTATACAGGAAAGAAGGGAGTTTATTGACTTAGTTTACATTAGATAGTTAAACCCCAGTCCTATTAATTTACCTCATGTAATTTTTCACTGACTGCATCAGTGCAACTATAATTGCGTTTGACGGCGCAAACAAGAGCCGAGTACAAACCCTGTACAAATCTTTAAATAAACGATCTGCTCGGTTCAAGTCACTGCAGTGCAGCACATATGCCGCATGCATCCTGCCCCCGTTTCCTGAGTCTATTCGGGGTGCTTAGCTACACGAAAACATTACTCGCGAAAAGACAACAATTTACTTCAGTAAACATGTATATGTGTCATCATTGGCTGGCTTGCTGGGTCCTTATCTCAAAGTGTAGTTTTTGTACTTGCTGATTTATGTTTAACATCCAGGTTTGCACTGTCACCTCTAATAAGAGGTGGTTTTAACCCAGCTTTATGAATCTGTATTATTTATTTGTTTAATGGCGCTATACCAATACCAATACCACAATCTAGAATCTAGCTGTCTGTTTAGTCCCTCAGAGATGAGGATTCTACCTAAATAACTCAGAGATAGCTGGAGTGGAGGTGGGCATATTACTTGTCAGTCATCATGAAAAAGAAACAATGTTGCAATAAAACTGTGGGCAGCGTGCATGGGGTTAAATCCGCCCACATCCGAAAAACCGTGTGCATGTGGCACATGACCAAACGCTACATCAGTCAGCCAGATGTGGGACACTTCCTTCCTGGTGGACTGCGGCTGCCTGGCTTTCCGGCCCATGTGGAGAGCTGTGACCGTGTAATATGTGTTTGCTGTTCTAGAGGTGGCTGCACACTGCCCTCGAATTGCAGTGGGCACCTACCCGGTTCCAGGGGATGAGTGAACTGCACAGATATGGAACGGAACTTTCATTTATAAAATGCACTTACTTTCCAACTAAGGGGGCTACTGCTTCTGAGCATGGCCACCATTTTGTCCCTGCTTATTGTACAATCACTTGGAATATCCAGTCACAGAGGTAAAAACATGAAAGTCAGTTCTATGCATACTTTAAGCTACTTGTTGTAAGCACTGATGGCTTAAATGGTAAACGTCTGCAGACTTATTTTGCTGCAATGCAAACTGTACAATATTTGCAGAAAGCAGTGTTGGTGGCAGCTATAAAACAGGCATACAATCTTTGTGCAATCTCATTGTTGATAGGACAGTTTAAAACGGTCACGCTAGTGCTCTGATGGTCAACCAAAGCATTTTGAGGGAGTGGAAACGGACAGACTTCTTACTGTTGAGCAGGGAATGGTCCATTTACTCTACAGGAAATATAGGCAAAGGGAAGACTCCAGGATCGTTTGCATACACGTACAGTACAACTGCTACTGATAATCAGTTATAGCCATTATTAAATGCAAACAATGCAGAAACTACATGTATTTAAGTTCTAACCAAGCTGGGAATACTGCATTAGTTGTAATACTTCACGCAGATACATCTACAATCCATCTACAAAATGCCCCAAGGCTGCATTGACATAAATTCACTGAAACTGACTTGACTGATTGAACATTGGCATGTGAACTGCAATCTGTATAGTTTTGGGCACCAAGTATGTTAATGCAAGACCATGAATCATTGACAACAGGTCACTTTAATGATTCAGTCACTGAATTACGTTAAGCAAACTAGTATATACATTACACTCCATTTCAAAGTCATGACTGCCTTACACACAGAAAAGAGGTAAGCCTTACATATTTCTATAAAAAAAATAGTAACCCAAAAATAGAATTTTTAGGCGGAAATGAAGAACATTTCAAAATGTTTTGCCTTAGTATTTAAGTATTCACCACAGTGAGTCATTATTGGCCTCTGCCAATTCAATTCCTTTTCTGCCAGCTGAGCTGTGTTCTTGCTAATCAGGGTTTGTTTTTGCCAAAGTTGCTGCTTCAGTTTGAAACTGAGGCTGACGTAAGGCAAACAGACTCCCCGATGCCAAAACTTCAATTCGGTACCATCCCACTAAGGAAAAATAATGCCAATTATGGCATTGTATAATATGGAAAACTAAACAAGGTCAGTTTTCTATTTGTATTTGTATTTTGCTGTAACATGCCCCATGCAGTAAGTTGGTTTCTAACTCTGTTTAGGTGTAGTCGTAGTGAAGTCAGAAACCAATGGCTGAAGGTGGTTACTATTAAAGAATATCCACATCTGTCAATTTACAGCCATAAACTATACCAGTGAACAGAAGACTGAGCAGCAAAATACGCTTTTCAAAAAAACTAGTTAAACACTAGAGCTGCACAAACCGGTTATTCCATTATTCGGCTAAGCTCACCACAGATGAGGGTCACTGGTGTTGACGGGGCTAATTTACCATTCCAAGTGAAACAACTGAAAAACCTCCTCCTTGGAGCTGATGATTCCTGTTGTCCACAGTCTAAGAAAAGCAGCAATCACCACAAATCCAAGCAGCTGTTTCTTTTTGAATGGTAAATTAGCCCAATAGACAACAATGACCCTCATCTGATTGTCAGCTCAATCCGAATAATCGGATTATCGTTCTGTGCAGCACTACCAAGCTATAACTCTACCATGACGAAAACATCACCTGTTTCAGAACTTTGAGGTGAGTTCCATACAAAAGGGGCACGACTGCTAAACGCCCAAATCGGATTTTCAAGAGCACATCATTGGTTTAACTCAAACTACAGTATGAGACTGCAAGAAGTTCCTTTGAACAGGGAGGACCAAACCATGGACAACTTTATAAGTGAGGAGTGAATCACAGCGAAGAGAGTGTTATACTATCTGTGTGTATCAGTTTGCAAAGCAAGTAGCACTAAAACAGCGAGGGAAAGACATGTTGGATTTCCTCTTTCAGGAAATACCAGAGCCAATTATTATTATTATTTTTTTGCTCACTCCACATGCATTCCGGGAAGAATACATATTTGTGGAATATTTTTTCAGGTTTTCTATTACTTTTTATTGCCGATTTATATAACATCACCATAAACATATTTTATTTTCTTAGACGATCTACCTTCTCCATAGATATTTATATTATAAATCCCCTCAACCCCTCTGGGATTATCCATATAATCTATACCTTTTGGTTTGTACATGGCAAACACTAGTATAGGCAAGGAAGCTTGTATGTCGCAATGCATTCTTTATCAGTCTCATCAATTCACCACAGCGGTGACACACTGAAATGGTGCCTTACCTGCGTCAGAAGCTGTGATTGAGTCAGTCCATTCATCCATCGGGTGTAGCGCTCAGTGGATCCTTCAGGCTCCCTCCTGACCTGGCAACCAATAATCTACAAAAAACAAACAAATTAAAATGCTTTGATAACTGCCTTGTAAGCTATTTATTTATTTATTTATTTAATTTAGAATGCCCAATTATTTTTTTCCCCTCACTGCAGCAGTTCCCCACACAGCTCAGGAGAACTGAAGGTTCAAAAGGTGTCCTCCGATCCCATGAGCAAGCCAGTTTCCTCTTTAACACCCACTTCGCACAGTCAGGACGTGAACCTGCGCTCCCATGACTGTATGACTCACCATGATGAGATTTGATTAGTTTCTGCTCTGGTTTCTTTTGAGATTTGCAGTGCAGAGACAATTGCTGTCAATTCTGTATTATTATTATTATTATTATTATTATTATTATTATTATTTCCATTACACGAGAGTAGATGTTAAAACTTCATGCTGATTTGAACTCGGCTCTCACCAAGATAAGCACCAACTAAGACGTAGCTTTACAGTAAACTAATGTGATCCATATGTGTCTCCATCCATTTACGTTTCCTTCCATATGATGATGTAGATATCCTTCTGTCTGGTGTTAATGGCTGAAGTGTAATGCTGGCTCCAGGGATCAGCTTATTTTGCCTCCCTGGTGCATCAGCACACACAACGGCTGCGATGCTGGCTCCGGGGATCAACCACAGTGCGGCCTCCCCAGCGCATCAGCATGACAACCGTCTGGATTGAGCTAAGTAGGGTACATCTCTGGGGTCTTCAAGTGGGCACCTTCCATCCTCATTATTTCGTCCACTAGCCCACGACACCTCAAGAGGGCTCGACAGTGATTCTGGCGTCCCAGCATCACCCCCCTCCGTCCCCCACTCAACTCAGCCCATCTTACTTACCTGTACATCAGTGTTTCTTTCTTTCTATTGTGCTTGAGATCCCCGGCCAGAATCTTTCCGTCTCAACCACAGCCAGTTGCTGCTCCTCTCTGCTGCTTCAGATAAGTTCTTCACTGTGCGACGCAACTCTTGGCCACTGAATCCGACGTCTCTGAGAAACCGGGTTGTAGAGTGTGCCACAAATCCTCGACAACCCACTTCCACTGGGTAAACCCGGACTCTCCATCCTCGCTGTTCCGCTTCAGTGGCTAGTTGAGCATACCGAAGTTTCTTCCTC
The DNA here is from genome assembly GCF_902713425.1 of Acipenser ruthenus. Taxonomy (NCBI): domain Eukaryota; kingdom Metazoa; phylum Chordata; class Actinopteri; order Acipenseriformes; family Acipenseridae; genus Acipenser; species Acipenser ruthenus. The sequence goes on along the minus strand of NC_081205.1, from coordinate 6,582,079 downwards.
TCATACGCCTCATCTACAGCATCCTCCCATGGCACTGTTAACTCTACCAGGTGAACAAGGCGTGCTGATCCAGACCACAAGACAATATCTGGTCAAAGGTTAGTGGTGGCAATCTCAGGTGGAAAAATAAGCCGTTGACCAACATCTGCCAGCATTTTCCAGTCTCTAGCAGCTTCCAGTTGTCCTGGGCAGGGATTGGTTTTAACACCTTTTCTTGGTGGTTGCTCTCCTGGGTGGAGGAATGTTGTCTTTTGTGTGTAATGTTTTGATGGAACAGGTGGCAACTTATTGGTCATGTTACGCTTGTCTTCCAATGCTAAGGCCAAACATTGCAGCACCTGGTGCCAAGTAAACCGTCCTTGGCTAAGAGCCACCTTACATCCTGTCAAAATGTGCCTTAATGTTGCAGGTGATGAACACAAAGGACATGTGGGATCCTCTCCTACCCAGAGGTTTAGGTTCTGTGGTGATGGGAGAACATCATATGTTGACCTGATGAGGAAACTGATCCTGCTCTGTTCCATTGACCATAGGTCTTGCCAGCCAATCTTGCGTTGTTCCACACTCTCCCATCTCATCCATTCTCCCTGCTTGGCCTGGGAAATGGCCTTTATACACCTCATCCTCTCCTCCTGCTTTTGCACCTCGTTGACTACCAGCTTCCTCCTTTGAGCTGGGGCTGCCTTGTGCCATGTAGGAGGAGCTGAACTGAGACCAAGACCCCCTCTTCCATGCTGAACTTGCCCCATGATATCACTAATTCGAAGGGCAGCCTTTGCATCTTCCACAGCTTTCTTTGCCACCCACTTTCTTCCAGTTTTCAACTCAGGTGCTGCCTCCCTTACGCATTTGTCGCGTGACTCTACTAATGTCATTTCCCGTCTGACCTTGGCGCACTTAAACTCCTCGGTTAGAGCGGAGACTGGTAGCTGCAGTATTCCTTTACCATAAAGTCCCACTCTGCTGAGGCAGCGTGGAACTCCCAAACCATTTCCTGATGTATGAACTGAGCTTCCAGCTTCTCTACTGTTGTCAAAGAAACCTCGTACACAGTCAGTGGCCACAGCAACCTCGGCAGCAGACCAAACTGAAAGCACCAGAGTTTTAGTTTGCCTGGTAGAGCGCAGCTGTCTATGCTCTTCAACCTTTCCACTGCTTGTTGTCTAACTTCTCCCTCACGAACTGTGTCCTTTAGATCCCCGTCGTACCATCTCCCAAGACTCTTCACTGGCTTCTCAGACATTGTTGGTATTGCCTCACCATTAATGAAGAATGTTTTATCGACTACTTTGCCTTTAATTATAGAGATGCTCCTTGATTTAGTGGGCTTGAATTGCATTCATGCCCATTCAATGTTATTGGTTAATTTGCCCAATAACCGATTTTGGTATTCTGGTGGATTGATAGGTGGGATGTCTGACGGATATATATGACCTATATATCCAAAATCTAGAAACTTGTCTTTTTCCTACTTATACTTCCCAATTTGTTACTTATTTACTTTTTTGTAATCTATTTGACTGTAATTCTTAGGGGATGGGTGCTGCATAACGAACAGTGACATAACATACATATTATTTTATGTCATGCATTATAAATTTCACAGCACAAGACCTACTTTAAAAAAAAGAGAGTATTTTAAAAGTAAACCAACCAAACCAAAAACAGGACCTAGTAAAAACAGTTTTTAATAACGTACAGCAAACCGCAAGGGGTCCTCAGACATGTCTGTAATCATCTTTCCAGTTTTTACGCATAATTCGACCAGATATGTTTTTTATTAAAAATAATTTCCTTATCCTATTTTATTTCCATGTTTTTTTTTTGTTTGTTTGTTTTTTGTGTAACGATTTCAAAAGGAATCATGTTTTTGTTTATTTGTCCGCCCTGGCTAATACAGACTAATGCAAGTTTAATCAAAATATTTCCCAGAGGCTGCCTGGCTTTGAAAGCAGACATCAAATAACAGGCCGTCTCCTCAACACTCCTGTGTTAACTGGCACCCTGACACAGACAGTTCCCCTTGTTCCAGGACATCGCAAAAGACAAGTTCACTGGGTCAACAGGAAAACCGGGTCACAGTGAGGCCTTCTCAAAATAACCATATCAATCAAGAGATCTTTATGGTTAATGTTAAAGATATGAACCCTGAAGTGTATTTTTACTAATTTAGTGAACCCATAGGGACCCAGTTTAAAAACATTTTTAATTGTTGTTGCTGTGTTTTTATAGAAATGTAGAAATAAAGTAGAAATGAAGGCAATTTCCTTACCACAAAACATGTGATTGTTTCAGTATGATTGCCATGCTTTTTGACATTTTTACCTTGACTAATCCATAATTTTCCTATTAACTGTTGCACAAATTAATAAAGGCGCTGTAACTAATAAAACCACTTGATAACATAGTCAAAATGTTTGTCATTTCATTTAAAAAAAAAAAGATTTTTAGTATTACTACACAAATATTGTTTTTATTTTTTTCCTATTCACGATTTTACTTAGTTTTTTTGTGAGAAATTGTCAGTTATTTTCAAATTGTACTACTTCTGCCAGTTTAACCCAGTTACGGATAGATACTGGGTGACCTATTACACTTTATAACAGTGTTTTTTAACATTATCTGTACTGGATAATTCATGAGCATCTGTGTACAGTACATTTGAACAACCTCCATTTGCATTACTACCCTGAAATTAAACATACTGAAGCCCATTTTGTTACCACACATCTTGCCACTTTATTACAGTAGCCACAGTAGCCACATGACGTGTCACATGATTGTCTGTGCGGTATATTAAGCATCTTTATCTGAGACTGCAGCAGGGAATATAAGGACCACTGTGTCACACAAACAATGGCAAACATCTACAAAGTAACTACTGATCCATCAGGGAAGAAATCAATCAGCCCACACAATTTCAATTGTCATTATTAATCTATTCGATCTCTATTAGCACAAAAATGATGCCACTGTTGGGTAACCTTTTTAAAGAAACTACTGTATACAGCTATTGCCAAATGTTTTGCATCACCTAGAACTTTAGGATTGAGACATAATAAAAATATAAACATAATTTAGATATTTTATTTATCATCATGTAATCAAAGATTACAAAATGATATTGCAAAAGTCTACTGGAAGCCATAGTAGTACAGTATTCCATGTTAGATTTCAAAATGTCATTTTTTTATTTATTTTTTTGGCAGTTTTTCATTAAGTATATGGAAAACTGCAAAGCGGTATGTAATTCAGTATGTTAACGTAATATTAATCAGCAGGTTTCACTCCACTTTATGAAGCAAAATTAGTTCATATTAGTTCTATAGGGTGACGCAAAACATTCGGCCAGAGCTGTACTTTAACTGGGACTTTGAACAAGCAGCAACATGTTTTAATTCAGACAAGTCTTTTATTAGCACAAAGGAAATCAAGTTTTGAACCCACTTCAGGATGCCATCTGTGCCTGTGTAGCTATCTCTTTTATAGACGAACCTCGCGTGCCAGGCGCACAGATGTTGGTGGCTTTATTTGTCTTGCTAATATGAACTTCTCTGCATAACTGTGTCTATTTATAGATTCCTTAAAAAAAATACAAAGATGGAAGGCATTGCAAAATTGATTCAGACAGTATAATATGCCTGTCTGCTTGACTATTCCAAATCAGATGACTCTGCAAAATATTCAGATTGGGTCATTCTGGGCAAGTGTATTTGGAACTAATTGCTTAGCAAGCCACTATAAATGTATTACCATATATTCAATGCTAAAAACAAAATTGCATTGTACTCCAATGTACATTAGCAAAGCATTAGCAGCATGGTTTGTAATAGTAGCCCTTCATTTAAAACACTGGAAAGTGAGTCACTATAGAAGGGGTAAATACTGCGGGTGTTGGATTTTATGGTTGAATCCCCCTTTATTCTAAGGACAGCTCTGGCAATGTCATACACTTGCATATATTACAATCCTAGCAATCTAAATCATTGCAAGTATGGATTATGCCTAGGCAGAGCTTACTTGCAACCCTGCTTGTGTTAACTCTTCTCTGCAGACAGACTACAGTCTCAACTCTAATCCAGCACCAGAGTCAGAGACAATCCAGGTGGTTACAGGCTGGCTGGCTGGCTAGTGTGGGAAAAATGCACAATGAAAACCTGACGCCAAGTCACTACAACTTCAGTCAGCCTCGAAATCGACCAGAACAAATATTGGTTGAAGGCAATGGACGGGGCACATAATAGGACACTCTGTTCTGGAATTGTAGCACCTACAGCGTTATGTGCCAGTGGACAACATAACCAGACAGCAAGCTCCCAAAACAGATGGTGTGTCTGTTCAATCGAGTTCAGTTCAGCAATGCAGCAACCCTTAGTCTGGACAAGGGTGTATATGTACAGGTCACCTAAACCGACATCCACTGGATATAGCATTTCATAAAAAAATTCCTATGCATATATTCATCAAATCTGGACAAATAGTTCAGCCAAGATATAGCCTTCAATAGCTCAGTCAGTCAGATGTTAGTGCACCTTGGTATACATTTACATTAAGAGCAATGACGTCTTGTAAGAATTGACTCTGCAGGATTCATTAAGGCTGTAGGTTCCTAAAACAACACTGTTTTCTACTAAACCTTTAACCTAAAAAGTTATTTTTGTAATGTGATGTTTTACCCACTTTTGAAATGCTGCTCCCTTTTGCACAGAAAGAGTTACACCTCAGGACTAGCGTGTTTACCAAAGCAAATGTTTAATCAGCTTCTTGAAAAAAGTGGCTTTATCCCATCCAACTGAAAATATATAACCAAAGTTGTACATTCACTGACCTTCAGTCATGTTTCCTCAAGTCAAAGAAGAAAAAAAGTTAAATCAGCAAAAGTTAGATTAATGGTTTAATCTCTATTAAGAGCTGTCTTTATTAAACATTAAGAACTACATCTTGTCGCGGTTCACTGCCAAAACTACCAAATGCATGTGCACAGCCATGTCATGTCTGTACAAAACCAATATTTAGCGTCCTGTTAGAATACTGTAGCAAAAGCTTCACAAAACGTCATACAGCAGCACAAGGAAAGGCTTTGGGTTAAGCAACAGTTCAGTCCCTCAGAGGAGGTAAAGAGGACAAGTTCATACATAGAAAAATACCCCACAGATTTATTTTTTGTTCTGCAGGAAAATAAGGTGTTGATTTAACAGTAGGGGAGTGTGTGGTCCCCTTTAACCTTTGTGCCAACATGTAATGCATGCTTATTGTCCAGACTTCTTGAGTCAGTGTGCTCCCCTTTTCACTTACCTTTATGTTAATAGTCCCTTCAGAGCACAATACACTGGGTACGAACACTCTAAATCTGTTCTCTCTCGACAAGTTCTGCAGATAGGTTTCCAACAAAAACACTTTCCTGTTTCCTTTTTACTTCTCCCAACTTCAAACTTCAAACTACAAAACAGAAAAAAAGTATTGGCTAATGCCTTCATCATTTATTTTTAGTTTTGAAATGAGTTAAGTATTATTATAGCTTTATTCTGAATATTTAGAGCACACTTCTAGTGGATGAGTTGGTTGTGCCATTACCGAGATTACAATAAAGCCCTGTGTGTCCGAATAATTCTTCATTTTGCATATTTCATTCCCATTTCAGAAGTTCTGGGTTGGTGTTGGCAAATGGATAAAATTATCCTCTGAAATGTGAAACCACATTTTTGTCTTGGTTTGATATTAAACTATTCCCTTGATAGCTAAACTTTGATTTTAAGCAATTCATCATGCACCCTTAAAGTTTAAGCATAAAGAGCAGGACTGAATTTGTCAAAAATCTGGGAGTCTTTTTTTATACAGCTCCCCTGTGTCCAGCCACATTGAAATCATATGTTCATTTTTTTTTTTTACTTTACTCCCAAAACAACAAAAGTGTGTATTTATGTTTTGCATCAGTGAGAATCAAACAGATACAATGGTCTAGATTCTCAAAG